>NC_045441.1:142522466-142647645 GCF_002776525.5 Piliocolobus tephrosceles
CAGCCTCCTAAAGTGCTAGGATTACAGGCGTGAGTCACCATGCCCTGCTTTCTCAGCTACTTTAAAACAAATAACAACAAAAAACTCCTGATTCTCAGTGCAGAGCCCTGCCCGTCCGTAATGCCTGAACTCAGGCTACTGGGCTTAGCAGTTTCCTCAACCCCAGCTGCACAATGGAATCACTTAGAGCAAAATCACTCACACACACACACACGCACACACGACACAGACACACATACACACACACCAGTCACATATCGTAGATTCTTCTTTAATCAGTCCAGGATGTGGCTTGGCTTTGGAAGGTTTTTTCTTTCCTGGCTCTTTTTTTTTTAAACAATTTTTACTGATGCATAATTGATGCATATAGTTTTGGGGTACATGTGATAATTAAATACAGTCATATAATTTGTAAAGAGCAAATCAGAGTTCTTAGGATCTTCATTGCCTTAAATATTTGTCTTTATGCTAGGAACATTCAAATGATTCCCTTCCAGCTATTTTGAAATGCACAGTAGATGATTGTACGCTGCAGCCAACCTACTGATCTATTGAACGCTAGTGTACAGCTGAGGGTGAGAACCGCTGGGTGGAAATTGGAAGAGACCTGGGTCTTTAATAACCACTGAGCTGCTGGGGAAAAAAGGTTTGAGGGGCATTTGCTAACACCAATGCTAAAGGTCAGTACTAAAAACTACCCAGGCCATTCTTGGGCATTTTTGTCTTAGAAAATGTCAAAAGAGCCATGACCTCGTGATTTCTGTCTCATGTGAGGACTCTGAAGAACACGTTAGTGCTCCTGAATTAGGTTGTAAATATTGTGCTTTTTTTCTCTTGAGTTTTCTTTGGAAGAATAGCAAATGATTAAAAGAAAAACAAAGCAGTACTATTATTTTAGAACATGGAAATGCAAGGTAGCAGAATGTCTGACACAGAATGTTCGCCCCACCTAGACACCAGCTGTGAAACTCTGTATTAATTGAACAAATGCTGTCCAAGAAAGCAAAACTTCCTAATCTGTTCTGATGGTCCTCAATGTAAGATCGGTATAGAATCTTCTTAGAATTGGTTTCCTTAAAAAAAAAAAAAAAAAAAAATGTAGTCTTCTCTTCCCCACCCCCCCCCAAAATGGCATCCCTTTGAGATTAATGCAGGAAGCAGAGGGCATGGTGGAACTTGTCTCTTGTCTTCTGACATGGTCAAGTTTCATAACCAACAGCAGAGATACAAACTTGCATTGCAGTTGTGGGTGGTGGGGAAAGGATTGCCTTTTTTTTTTTTTTTTTTTTTTTTTGATGGAGTTTCCCTCTTGTCCCTCAGGCTGGAGTACAATGGTACAATCTCAGCTAACTGCAACCTCTGCGTCCTGGGTTCAAGCGATTCTCCTGCCTCAGCCTCCCAAGTAGCTGGGATTACAGGCACCCGCCACCACGCCCAGCTAATTATTTGTATTTTTAGTAGAGACAGGGTTTCACCATGTTGGCCAAGCTGGTCTTGAACTCCTGACCTCAGGTGATCCACCCGCCTTGGCCTCCTAAAGTGCTGAGATTACAGGTGTGAGTCACCCTGCCCGACCAGGATTGCCCTTTAAAAGTGAATTTTTCTAGGCAATTGAAGATTGTTAAAAGCAGGTTAAGGCTTACGCCTACCTAAAACATTCATTCCAATTAGGGCCTCATCCACATTTAAATTCTGGATTCCGAAAACCCTTCCCTCCTAAATAAGAAGATGTTGGGGCAGCAGGTCCCACGTGGGACAGTGGAGGCTGGCTGCATGCTGTGAATCAGTCATTTCTGTTGCCTCTAGTGTATATGTAGGGTATGGCTGCAGATGGATCCGTAGGAAACAGGGACTCCAAGAATAGCAATTAGTAAATCCGAGATCCGTGTGTCATGGTTCTATTGAAAGGAAAGTGTAACCACATCAGTGGGACTGCATACCATTGAAAAGAGCTTCTCAATCAAAAACCTAAATGCATGGCCTGACGGCATCACTTAAGAACTCTGAAATCTTGATCCAATTACATAAACTTCCTAGATCTGTGTTTTTGTTGTTGTTGTTAAATGGTTGCAGTAATTCGTATATCACAGAGTTACTCCAGAGATTAAATAAGGCAGCACATCTCAAACATTTACTAATTTTTGTTAAATTAGGACCTTTTTCAGCCACTATAGTTAGTAGTACCTAAAAGTGGAGCTAGGACTAGTTTTCTTGGAGTGAGTTTTGGGAATTTAAATAAGTAAATGGTGTGATGGAGTTTGGAAGTGATAAAGCACTATATAAAATGTTCATGCATTTCCCAAATGTCCGTGGCGTGAGTCCTGCGTGCCAGACGCCTGGTGTGTTCTGGGAATGCAAGACTGGCCGGACACTGGGTCTCTCCTCATAGAGTTTACAGTCAGTTAACAGCGACACACGCAAATGCATGTATTGAAGTAGATCTACTGGAGGGGTCAAAATACAGTGACTATAAGGGTACAGAGAGGAAAACAGACAACCACAGCCAGCTCGTACCAGAACAATGGTAAGGATGCCGAACACATTCATACATTTCTGTTAAAATGCCATCCCTTCCATTTCATTTTGGTTAGTAATAATCACATTTTTTGGCAAGGCTTCCCTCCCCCAATTTCATGCTACTCTGCACTTGACATTCACCAAAACCCTGTTAGTTTCCCCCAAACCGGATGTGATTCCACTCCTCCATCCCCCTGCACCTTTTCAGGCAGCTTCCTTCAGGGCTCACCCACACCTGGAGTTCAGCACCGGTTATGACATCTGCATGTCGGCTCCTGTGAACCCATTGCCCCCTCCTACCACAGGCCGGGGCCACCGGGCCCTGTTAGTTCATGGCCCCTCCATTCCCCGGAATCTTCTTCCACATGCAGGGGTTTTTAACATGCTTCCTTCCTTCCATGACTTGAGCCTCTTGCAGGCAAATAACAAAGGCATTTTGTCTGAGTCCCCAGAGCTGAGCACAGAACCTGGACTATATTAGGCCTTTAATTTTTTTCCAAATGTCAGCTAACAGGCACAGGCATGCATACACATACGCGAAGCATTTTTTTTTTTTTTCACCTGATGGGGACACAGGCCAGGGTTTGACTTAGGAGTACACCATAAGGATTGACAATCAGGACATTAAGGCAGATAACTGTGGGTTCAAGTTCTGATTTTGCCACTTACTAAGTAGTGACCTTGAATAAATTACTTAAATTAAGATTTTCTCCCTCACTTGAAAATGGGGATAATAAAAATCATAATAATATACTTTGGAGAGTACTGGATATGGAAATGAGATAAAGTTAGCTCATGCCCAGCGTATGAAGTTTGCAGCTATAGCATTCAGAGTGCATGTGGCTGCTGATGTGTTGATGCATGAAGTTGTACAAATACAGGTGGGCAGTGGAATAGGGAGACAGTGATCCCATAACCCAGGCTCAAAGCCCCGTTACTGAAGGAATGCTTACCTTGGCCTGAATTTTCCAGTGTCCTCTACATGCCACAGGCAGAGCCACCACCCAGAGTTGAAACCATCTGAAGGTGACATGCTGCAGCCTTGTCCTTGCAGGTCATTCTTCAGCCTCCTGACCTCTGCTCCGAAGCCTGTCTGTGCTTATGAACTGGGCTTTGCACAGCTGTCACATCCTATCACTGCCCCTCCAGGTTTGCAGTCAAAGACCACAGCCGAGATGAGGCATAATGAAGGACAGACACACCCAACTGAGGACCAAGCAAGCGACAAATCCTAATACATATGTGCGACGTGTGCGTGTAAGGGCAGGAGAGCAGGGGAGAATTGGAGGAAATAGCTGCAACCAAAAGTGAAGAAATAATAAGACTCCTGGAAAAGAGGCCTCTCTCCTCTGATCTGTGAGGCCATAGTGCTGTGGAAGTCCCTGCTCTAGAGACAGGTTGGCGGGTATTTGTCCAAACTGCAGCTCACACCTGTAACCCCATTTCCCTCCTCAAGTCATCTACATTTACTTTGCCTCGGATTCCTATAAGAAGATAGAGGCAGTAACCGCTACTTTTGTGTGTGTTTGTGAAAATGACACATCATAGAGAAACGGTCTATTAAAAATAGAAGCGCTTAATAAATAGTTGCGATTGTAAGTGGATATAACAATATATCCCAGAAAGTGAGCCCTGGGAAGGCGCCGATTTTCTGATTTTCCGTAGCAATCCTGTTTCTGCTTTACAGTTGCTTTCTCTTATGTGCATTTACCTGCCTGGTCATCCTGCAGGGCAGTGCCAACTGTGTAGCAGTGTGTGGCATCCAGGAACAATGTCCACATGATCTGTGTCAGGCAAACAGTGGCTTGGGCATCCTCACCATTCTATCTCCAGTCGCATCTGTGGACAAAATGCCCCCTGGAAAGTTGAATAGAGATTGCTTCAAATGGGCCAACTATGCATTAGTGGGGAACTAAACTGCTTTGACAGCTCCTGTGTCTCCTGGATGGGAAATGGGGAGGGAGTCGTGGAGTTTTAATCTCATCCTTTTTGTGGCACTGGGCACGCCACTCAAAATCCCTGCTTATTTCCAGCTTATAACACAGAATGAGAAGCCATTCACCTTTGTGTAGAGTGATGCTGGGAAGAATTAATTATTCAATGACTTAAGGGTGCTTCTGATATCAGAAAAACCCATTCTCACCATCGGCCTCCCCTGCCCAGCATGGACACATGGCAAACCTGAGGCTCATTGGAAGGGATGCTGCTCAGATCTGTGAGCCCCATTTCCACGGGCAGGTGAAATGCCACACGACTGCCGACACCCTTGCGGCAGGTTGTGGGCAAGGTTAAGTAGTGGAAAAGTGTGTTTCTTTTCCGTGGCAAAATTTATTCTGTAGGAGAGCTCATACTTCGTCTGGAAGCAGCAATAACCCAGGACTGCTCTTAACTAGCTTGATGACCGTATGTGTGTGTGTCTCTATGTGCGTATGTGTGTGTGTGCATGTGTTTATACCATATATATGGATATATGTATACTCTGGAACTCAAAATATATACAGTTATAACCATTGTTTAATCATAAGCTGAATATGCATGAGTCACTCTTTCCTGCGCTGAACTCCATTCTGTCTGTCACAGGCATTAGATGATGGCTTAGATCACAGCCTGCTTCAATCTTTACATTTTAATAAGCACCTTTCCTCAATGCCACTCTGATACATCCACTGGTCCTTCATTAGTCATTGCTGATATTATTTCTCTCTACGTGCTTATTCCTCCATTTTAAAGAACAACTCCAATGTGGGATTTTTTTCCTGCTTTTTAAATTAAGCTTTGTATTTTGAGATAATTGCAGAATCACATGCACTTGTAGGAAGTAATTCAGAGAGAGCCGTTGTACCCTTTCCCCAGTTTCCCCCAGAGGTAAAACCCAAGACATTGACATGGATGTAGTCACGATACTGGACACTTTTGTCCTCACGGGTCCTCTCCTGTTGTCTTCACGGTCACACCCACTCCCTCCCAGCCCTACCCGTCCTGAACCCTGGCAACCACTAATCCGTTCTCATTTCTATCATCTTGTCATTTCACATAGTTAAATAAATGGAGCCATACGTGTGTAACGTTTTGGGATTGGCTTTTCTTCCTCTTGGCATATTTCTCTGGGGATTATCTATATACACTGACATGGTTTCAATCTTGGAGGAATCCTGAGTCTGAAAATCCTAGAGTCAGAGTCTGATGATTTCAAAGCTGGACAGTTCCCTTCTTTGAGTGACGAGGACCTGAAGGCTGAGAGACACGAGGTGCCATGGCCAGGGATCATCTGTGGCACAGCCTGAGCTCACAGCAGAGACCCGGCCTCCAGGCCCGGAGCACTCCTCTGCCATGAGGTCTTTTACAATAGAGACAGGGCAAAGCTCTTTTTAATTCCAACAAACCTAGAATTGTTAAAAAAATAATAATAATAATTACTAAAAACTCTCGAGATGCCCTCTTACTGCCAGCCACAAAGGGTATTCTGAGCCATACCAGCCTTCGTGGGCACCGGAGCAGCTGTGGCCTCTCTTGCTTTTGCCTGTGTGTGCAGGAGCAGGCACAGGTGGGCTCAGGCTGATGCCCCCAGACCACCCTCGGCCTCTGACCCTTGCCTGAGGCCGGCCTCCACACCATGATGCCATCCAAGGAAAGGCATCTCCTTAATGCTTCTGAGAGTTCCATTTGTAAACATTTTTGAATGAAGGTCTCTAAAGAAGCAGCCAAAGGGTAGGATGTTCACAGCACAAAATAAGACATCTTCCTTATGCTCTCTCTGACCAAAGTCCTCAGGCTCACACAGCTGGCCCTTGCCTCTCTTCTTCTCTTCGTTCCCCTCAAAGAATATCCCAGCCTGTATCGACCAGCACCGTGGATCTCATCAAGATTTCTGCAGGTCCTTGGCCCTTGTTCTCTGAACCTCTGTGCTCTCTTACATAAATTAGCAACCTCCTCTGGCATCCCTAAGCCTGTGTACCACCCATTCCCCTTGTCCCATAGCACAGGCAGCACAGAGGCATGGCCTGCCTGAGAAAGCAAAGAAGGGAGAAGCCTTAAATTCCTGTCCTTGAATATGTTCTTGCCCCAGACATATTGCTAATCAGGGGTCATAACAGCTCACAAAGCAACCTTTTCACGTACCTGAGAAACCCTCCCAACATGTCCAAGCCCGTAGAGCTCAGTCACTTGACCTTTCTTCACTATGATCTCACCTACCTGGGCCCTCAGGAATCCATTCAGATAATCATAAGATTGTATACAGTTGACTGCTTTCTCAGTGCATTCTCTTTTCTCATCAATATATCAGAAATCTTTGACATGCTCTAGAAAAAAATGCATGTGATAAGGGGTTTTACTGTAGAGCGATGGAAATGTTTTGGAAATGGATGGAAGTGGTGACTGCACAATGCTGGGAATGTACTAAATCAATGACACGGAATTGTTCGCTTTGAAACGGTTAATGCTATGTGATGCGAATTTCACCTGCATGCATTATTTTTAAATGCACATGGGGTCACTTCGAAGGTGAAGTGCCTAGTCTTCTTTCAGACATGAGGTGTAGCTAGAGCATTCATGAAGATATGCAAGGAAGAGCTGAGAAGAGCAGTAAGGTGAGAAAGGAAAGGGCGCCGAGGCTCTCCTGTGCTCCACGCCAGCCCCTGGGATAGCTGGAGACACAAAAGTGGGGCCTTTGCATATCCAGATTTGAAGAATTTTATGAGGGCATTATCAAGATGAAAATGTATCATATGTTGTTGGCAGAGCCACGTTAATACACCCACATAGCACACGTGTAAAAGTTCTAATGACTGGCGCTTTAAAATCCAGGGCTTAATACAAGCAACTCAAGTTAATCAATTTAACTGTGAAAACCCAGTCGTATGCATTTCCTGAAATTTTGAATTTGCAATTGTAATGCCATTTGTTTCTATGTAGTAAAAGAGTGCAATATTTGGAGGATGCATAGTTTTCTTTTAGATTTTATATATTTATCAATTGGCATGACCTTAAAAAAAATCTAGCATTACCACCAAACATATACAAGTGTTGTATTTAATGTCAGTGCACCTAACTCAGGGCAATCAGACCCCTTCACCTGTTTGGCTCTCCAAAGGCTTTTGACAAACATAGCTTATCATTCACGGACACTCTGAAGATCCAGAGGCGTTGTCTACTAAGGCTGCATTGTTGCTTAGGGCCTCGAAACTTTGTGTGGTAGTTTTCAATTGGCAATAAATCAGTTACAGCTAGAAGTAAGATGATTTTCGCTCTAACTACAAAACAAGTTTGATTTGAAACAAACCTAGAGCAAGATACAGAGTATATCCGGAAGACATCTTCCAATACATACTATCTTTTTATAAATGAAGAAACAGAACCCAGAGAGTCTTTTTTTGAAAGGGAATTTGAAGAAGAAATACTTTTTTTAAAGTAGCAGGATATGGTGGCGCAGGCCTGTAACCCAGCTACTTGGGAGGCTGAGGCAGGAGAATCACTTGAACCCGGGAGGCAGAGGTTGCAGTGAGCCAAGATCGTGCCACTGCACTCCAGCCTGGGCAACAGAGCGAGACTCTGCCTAAAAAAAACAAAAAGTAGCCTCTATTTTTAAGAATATGTGTATTCAAGGTTTTTACATATAATTGGATACTTCTAATTACATCTCACTTGTTTTTTATTCCTGTGATATGATGCAGAAAACAGGCATTGGTTACTGGTTCCTTGTTATTTAATAAAATAAAGAAAAATAAACAACCTCTATAAGTGTTTACTAACTTGTCCAAACAAGCCTCGATTTCCGGCAGTCACTTAGGGAGGAAAGAGGCCCTGGAACTCCAGACCCCGTAATATCAAAAACTTTCATTACTGGAATTCTTCATAGTATTTACAGAGATCCAGAAATGGAATCTCTGTAAACTGGAAATTTCTGCCTGGAAACACCTCTATCTTCAAACCACCATGCATCATGATTGCTTCCTACAGTGAGTACAGTAATTTTTGCAGAAATGGAGGCTGCAAAAATTATTACTAGGTAAGAGTTGGCTAGAGAAAAGGAAGCATTTCCTTGGCCAAAAATAGAGCTGAACTCTCCTTGCTGTTGCCAGCATTACACCACATACATTTCCCCCAGTATTTGAAGAGCCCTTCGCAACCAGAGACAGCCAGGGCTTCGCAAGGTCCAGACGCCCCTCTGACTCATCCCATCTGCAGCGTGCGAAGTGCTGTTTGTCACTGCCTAGTCATATTCCACTCTGCCCAACAGAATAAATATTAAGTAAGTGCTATGTACTTACGTAATTTGCAGAATTGATCGGCTGACTTAAAAGCTTGAATCCCCAACAAAAGAAAATGGAGTGCTTTGTGCAAATGTTAAATGCACAGTTTAATTGGCAATTGTGCATTAGAAACCTATTGTAAAACGATCACAGTTTTGAGGGGACGCTCCAGATAGCACAGTCAGGGAAATAAGTTTTCATCTTTGGCATTAAACAATCACGGTCTTGGAATTGAAGTAAAAAAAAAAAAAAAAAATGAGGCAGCCTCAGTCTGGATCTCTGTCTCACCAGAATATGACTTTCTTCCTCCCACACTCTGCCTCCTAAATCAGAATTTAGAACATATTAAATATGTAGGCTTTAAAGATTCTTTCCTTGCCTAAATAATTTATACACGTCTTGCAAACTGTTAAATATCAAAGAAACACACTCACACGGGCACACACACTCAGTAAGAGCATTTTACAACAGTGATTTCCACCCCCCGAAAACTTTAAGAAAGTGCTCAGCAGGAAGTTACAGTTGTCAAGTCCCCTCCAGCGGAAACTTGAAGAAATGTGTTGTATTTTGTTTCAGTGAGGATCTGGGTGGAGAGTTCGCCATCTTGATTCAGGTAACAAAAAGAGGTGAGAGATACCTGTGGTCCCCGAGGAGAATTATTAGACTTCCCTTACATGCAAAGGTTGTCTCAACAGCGAAAACATGTGTGTCATTTCAGCCTATTCAGAGCATTCTATAGCACCTGCTAGAACATTTATCCTCCTTTTCTTTCCACTTAAGTCCTACATTTACATAAACGCTACCGGAGGGTTCCATGTTGAAGCAGGTTTTATTTGCAAAACTCAGCCTCCATTCGGGTGTGTCTTTCTGCAGCCTTCCTTTGTGCCTCCCATTATCACCTGAGGGTTTAATGGGTGGTGGCAACTCTAGTTTAAAATCTAGTAACTGTAGAGATTAAAATCTAGTAACTCTAGATTAAAATCTGGTAACTCTCAGATATTGTGAACAAGTCGAAGTTAAAAAAAAAAAAAACCCTTCCTCAGCCCTGACAGAAAAAGATCCAAAGGGTACCTAGTGTTCCATCCTCATGAAACAATCTCTTAAGTGTAAAGAAGCCCAGCTGCAAACCACCATGCATCATGATCGCTTCCTACAGTGAGTTCAGAAATTGCTTTGTACTTCTGGATACTGTGAAAAGCCAGGTCAGGAATCCACAGTGTGCATCCGTCATCATTGTGATGCTAATGCTTGCCATCGGTTCAAGAATAGGAATATTAAGATTGCATTTCTTCATTCTTCCTTGCCAAAGGGAGGGACCAGACAGTCAAAGGGCGTGGACGCCTGGCCCTTGATTGAAAGCACTACCGGATATGCATGCAGTTAGACCCCAGTGCACATGTGTCCAAGGCAACAGGACTTCCGGGAGAGACATCCAAGTGAGGAAGCTGCCAGGGCTGCCTGGAAACACCTCTATCTTCAAACTCCACCCTCTCTGGCTTGGTTGAGAAAACCTCATTACTCTCAATTTTCCACCAAATGATGGTGAAGAGGAGTCATTTGTTGAAAGAAAGGGATTCATTATGGGGAAATAGGTCTTGAAAAGGATCAATACCATTGCTGCCTCAGCGTCCAGCCAAGGGGACCTATGTGGCTCTCCCAAGCCTGCTCTCCTTCAGGCCCTCAGGAGTCCATGTGGTCATTAGGACAGGCCTGCCGTCAACGTCCCGAGGTGTGTGGGGTCTTCCTTGAACAAACCTATCCTTTCCAGTGCCTGAAATTCTCTCATCTGACACTGTGTTAGTGAGTTGCTTGAACTCTGGGGTTAGCTGCAGAATTGAGTGCCAGCTTTTCTTCTTACTAACTGGAAGACTTCTGGCGAAATTTAAAATAGCAATCATTGTAGTACCTACCTCATAATAGTGTTGGAAGGATTCTATGACGAATACCTGGGAAAAACTTGAGAGTGTCTGGTGTATTTGATGCAATAACATTAGCTATTTTTATTATTTAACCTCAGTGTGTTGTCTGGCAAATAGAAGACACAGTCAGCAAAACACAGCTTATGGGAATTAGTTAATGAAGTGACCTCCAGGCACCTGGACGAGCCCTGAGGCTATAGGCAAAGACATACTGGTAGAGGAAAGGGTAAGAGAGGCCTGAAAACTGGGGTCTGTCCAGGGAGGTCGGGCTGGAGACATCCTGAGTTCCTAGAAAGAGCAACTTATCTATGAGGGAGAAGAGAACCATTATAGTGGTAATTGTGCAAAAAGGAAAAAAAAGACGAAAGAATAAGGCAGCTGTAATTGTTAGCTGCCAGGGACAGTGCCAACCACTTTATTTCTATCATCCAATTTGATCCTAAAGCAATCTTATAAGCTAGGTATAGTGTCACTTCATGGAAAAAGAAACAGGCCTGGAGTGCCCTCTCAGTTAGTTAATAGGGGAGTTGGGAGCTAAACTGTTGCCCGAACTGGATCCATCCCGCTGGCACAGGCCACAGGAGCCCTGGGCTCTCAGCACGTCCCAGATGCCTCTGTGAGTGCTTCCTCGTACTTGAACCCAGCTGTCTTAGGAAAGCAAGACCACAGAGAAGCCCAGCTCCTTCCTCCCTTCCTGGTACAGAACCAGCGTCAGCATTATTTAGCATCCAGATGTGGCCGATATGGGATGGCTGGAGGAGAGAATAAGCCAGCAGACAGCCCCCACCTGGGCATAGGCACATGAGGAGGGAATCTGCCAGGAAGATTCTATACTCGAGTCAGGGAGTCACTGGGTTTTTCCAGCGAGCACCCCTCACGTCCATCTCCATGTTTCTTCCTTGACCCCTTTGCTCTGGAAGTCAGGAGAGGGAAGGGTTATCTGCTGATGTCATTTATGTAACGCTAGGATCAGCCAAAGAGTGAAAATCCTGCTCTTTCAAAATGAATTGTTGCTTTGTAAGGGCGTTTGATGACCTTTTCACCCGTACCAGGGAAGAAATGCACATTTATGGCTCTCTTTTTGGCTTCAGAACAGATAATCCCAGGGCCCGATCTTTGCCTTCTTCTCCACCTCCATACGCACAAGGAGGCATTGGTCTGTGGAAACCGTTTACTCGGAGGACCGGTGGCCCTCGCGCAGCTGCAGTCACCAAGTTGCTGTCTGTGCTGCAGCTTTCAGCTGGGTCTCCTCTACGTCTGTGCTGGAGGTGATGAAACCCCAGGCTTCCACCTGCCCTCATCAGGGTCCACACAGGGAAGGGACTAACTTGTCTTGAGGCCTTTCACACTGAAGCCAAACCTCCCCAGTATGAATTGACGTGGTGTTAGTTGGGAAGGGATGATATTTCTCAAACTCCTCCTAAGGGCTTGCCACAGCACCCTGCCCCTTCCTCCCTGATCTCAGCTGCCCCTCACTGGGCATCGGGGGCAGGCGGGTATTCCTCACCTTATCCATGAGAAGGGCAAGCCCAGACAGGGTGGGCACCTTGCCCCCACCACATGGCTTGTCAGTGCTGGACATTCAAGTATGAAACTGCCACCACTCCCATGCCTGCCTCTTCTCTGTGGAGACAACTTCAACTTCAGATAGTAAGTCTTATCGTATTCCTACAGCCTCACGTTCCAAAACACGCTGATTTTCTCATTTCAGGACAGTTTCCCCAGGCACTTTCAACTTCTTATACCTTAAAAGAAATACCAAATGCATTACTCATGTCCTTGCAGTATTCCCTAAGAAAATAAAGACATCTAGCTCATAGGAATTCCAGAAAGATAAATGAAAAATAAATGAGGCTTCAAAATGCTCACAAAACAAGGACTCTGTTTGACTTAAATAATTAATATTGAGAATTCCAACTTGACCAACTTTTCCTCTGTGATTAAAGCAATTCAGGGAAAGGGCAGATGATTCCAATGCCGGGGATCCCTTTAGGTCTAAGTGCATGGACATATGATGCTATAGCACCCAGGGCCTGGGAGAGCTGGGGTGCATGAGGATGATCAAGGTCTCAGAGTTCAATCAATCAGCAAGTGCTTCTTGGTCACCTATTGTGTAAGTGGAAATGAATGCCCTATTTATTTATTGAAACCATCTATTATTGAGGACCTAATATGTAATCTCATCTAGGATAAAATCCTTGACCTTGAAAACCACAATCAGCTGGGAGAGAACACAGAGTCATTGTTAGAATGCAAGGTGGCAGGTGCCATGATGGAAGAGCAGGATGGATGCTGAGGAGCACACAGGCCGGGTACTAGCTCGGGCCTCAGAGCAGGCAGGGGGACCTCATTCCAGAGACATCTCTGAGTTCACTTCCCAAGGACAAGTTTAGCCCCAGGACGAAGAGGAGATCCAGAAGGCATTCTACAAAAACGCTCAAGGAACAAGGGCATTGGAGCACACAATCTTGGCAGGGCAACAGCCAAAGACTAGACATCAGCACTTGCTCAGAAACCTCTGCTGCTCTCGAAGGGCTGTGCCCTCCACAGGTGGGAGGATGGCACCTGCTCTGATGGTCCAGGCAGCGTGGATTCAGTCAGCTCACTTGCCACCAGGGAACATGATTCCAAATGTAGACGTAATCAAGACCTGCAGCTTCAAAAAAGGAGCCACCCTGGTCAGGGTCAGGGCTGACACAGGGCCAGGGGAAGAGAGTTTGCAAGTAGGAATTCAGTACTTTTATTTCAGAATGTGTAGAAATTATTTGACATATGTGTATAAACAGAAATCATATAACCAGTTTCCTAGAGGTAGTCCAGGCCATGAAGCCTGCAGCTCATTGTTTCTCTACCCTGAGTTAAAGCATGTGTTTTCAAGTTGATGCCTGTTCCTTTTATTCCTCGCCAGAACCCTGAGTGTTCAGTGAGGAATTGCTGCAAGGACAAAGAGTTCCCAATGCAATGTGGATACAAAAGAATCCAACCACTCAGTTTCATTGGTGCCCTTGGCAATGCACATCCAAGAAGCCGCACATGCAGAGCTGGGAGGCCATCTGAAGTCCGACCACTGTGCCCGCCAGAAGATGAGCATTCTGTTTGTCTCTACAGCTGTGGCACTTTCACATATTAAGGTTTGAAACCCCCCCACCGTGACTGATCCCCACAGCCTCCCCTTGAGCCTGGGTGAATTAATTGAAATCATAGGAGCAGTCTTACTTGTGCCCGTCATGCAGTCCCTCGAGACAAATGCATTCAGTAGATGATACATGACAACCTGAACACAGGCCAGGGAGGAGACCCTGGAAAAGCAGGGACAGAAGGAAGACAACTTCCCAGCCAGCAGCCTTCGCTTCAAGACAGAATCCACTCTCCTCCCTGCTCACCAGCAACATGAGGGGTGAGCAAATGGTAAGATGGTCTTTGAGAGTTATCAATTTCCTCCTTTTCCAGCAACAACATCATGCCTCTAAGTAGCAGGAAACATGAAGCCCCCAAGGACAGCTGACTGGAAACACTCAAAGCTTTGCAGGCATAACTACTAATGAGGAGGAAAGTCGCTGTTTATTTGAGATGGTCACAGATACTATCAGCACATTTCACACATTTCAGATATGTGTTTAGGTTCAGAACGATGGGGATTTCAAGACCAAAGGCTCTCTGAAAATTTCAGCAACCCAATTTATTCACTAAAGCGTGAAGCCAGCATCTATTTTACATAGGAATATTTGAAATAGAGATGTAAGAAATGTGCTTTTGATGTGGAGCCTCCAGAAAAGGACTTGATGCGTTCATGGGTTCGCATGACTTCTGAGGTCTTTGCTGCAGAGAATTCAGCAGCCCAGTGCCTGGCATATCACAGGTGCCGCATTAACTGAAAGAATGAGGAATGATTAAATAAACAAATGGCCACTGTGACGTGGAGAGGAAAGAGTTGGGCACACTTGGGTTCAAACGGTACCACCTCCAAATGCCACCTTGCCTACTTCTGATTGACACTGTTAGCAAATTCCTTAAACACTCCAAGTTTCTGTTTCCTTATCAGTAAACTAGGGATAAAAATATGTATCTTGGCCAGGGCTGGTGGCTCACACCTGTAACATGACAGGTTACTTTTGAGTAGAAAGGATAGGAAAGGCCCTATCCTTTCTGGAACAACGTCTGGGTGTCACCAGAGAGTCTTTTGGAAATGCAGCATCTCAGCTTCCACCTGAGCAGGCTGGCGCAGAATCCACATGGTGAGGAGATCCCCAAATAGTTTATTTGCACTTTGAAAAGAAACACTGGCCTACAGCACCTTCCCCTCTCTGGGTCGCTGGGTTTTTTGATTTATTAAGTCTCTGTTATGTTACAGGTATACAGGTTACACCTGTAACATAACACTTTGGGAGGCTGAGGTGGGTAGATTGCTTGAGTCTAGGAATTTGAGACCAGCCTGGGCAACATAGTGAGACTCGTCTCTACAAAAAATAGAAAGAAATTAGCCAGCTAGTTAGGAGGCTCAGGTGGAAGGATGGCCTTGAGCCCGGGAAGTCAAGGATGCAGTGAGTCATGATGGTGCTGCTGCACTCCAGCCTGGGTGACACAGTGGGATCCAGTCTCCAAACAAAGTACGTGTCTTGTAGTGTTGTTGTAAGCCTCGACACACTCTTTCCTGGGGTGCAGAAGCAGCCTAATAAATGTTAGCCCCCCAGTGGCCTTTCCACTTAAAGAGAGATGGGGTGTATTAGCCTGTTTTCACAGTGTATAAAGATGCTACCTGAGCCTGGGTAATTGATGGAGAAAACAGGTTTAATTGACTCACAGTTCTGCATGGCTGGGGAGGCCTCAGGAAACTTACATTGATGGTGGTAGGGGGAAGGCGAAGGGGAAGCAAGGCATGTTTTACATGGCAGCAGGAGACAGAGCATGCAGGGGAAACAGCCACTTTTAAGCCATCAGATCTCATGAGAACTTCCTATCATGAGAACAGCATGGGGGAAACCTCCCCCATGATACAGTCACCTCCCACCAGGTCCCCTCCTCGACAGGTGGGGATTACAATTCAAGATGAGATTTGCGTGGGGACACAGAGCCAAACCATATCATGGGGAGACTTGAGTTATATCAAGTGGATTTATAGAACTGAGAGACAGTTGAGAGGCTGTATCGTGTGTGAATGGTTTAGGAGGTTAAACAAAACAAAGAATACTAATACCAGAGTTCTTTTCTTGAAGCCAGTTAAGATCGTCACACTTGAAGGGAAGAGATAGACTTTGTCTTCTCTCTCCCAGTAGATTGATAATGGCAGGGGGAGAAAGGGCCTTTCCTATCCTTTCATCTAGACTCTGGGTGTTACCAGAGAGTCTTTTGGAAATGCAGCATCTCAGCTTCCACCTAAGCAGGGTGGCCCAGAATCAACATGGTGAAGAGATCCCCAAACGGTTTATTTGCACTTTGAAAAGAAACACTGGCCTACAGCACCTTCCCCTCTCTGGGTCGCTGGGTTCTTTGATTTATTAAGTCTCTGTAGCTGAGTGATATGGAGGGCAAGGGTACTTTTGAGGAATTTTCTGAATAGTAGGCTGAATTATTCAACCAGCCAACCAAACAACAGCGTGAAACTATCTTTTAGTAGATACTTACTGCTTCTTCTAAGAGGCTGTAAAGGGCGCAGTCCTGGGCCCAGTGAACAGCTGCATTCTGGTCGGTCCTCTTTTTCCTTTCCTCTGCCAGGAGCCACAGCAGTGTTGAGATTCTGTGAGCACATGCCCAGTTGGCAGTCAGCTTATCTCTGAGCATCTGAACAGAGGAGAAGCCCAGAGCAGCCTAGCTCCAGGGACCCCATAGGGCCCATTGAGTGCTCAGCTAACTCAGGAAGGAGAACACAACCAATACACACTCTGGGAAATCAGGGATGGGCGAGCCTCTTGGGATTCATCCCCTGTGGACGTGCCCAGAGACTGTCTGCCACAGCTTTTGGCAATAACAGATCTTACCATAGGGATCCTACTAAATGTCCCCTGGAAAAGCACTGAACAATAACTCTTACTTGAGGATACAGAATCAAGGGTGTGGCCATGTAGCCATCATAATGTAAGGATTTGGCAGATTGAGGTATGCAGAAAGGCCATTTCCAGGAATAGAACTTACGCTTGGTCTGAGGACTAGGGCAGGGTCTTCAGGATCTCATGGCTTTGGGGAGGGATAAAGGAGAGGGATTGGTAGCAAATGGCCCAGAGATTCTCACAAATCCACCTTTATCCATAAGGAGGTTGGAGGGTATATGATGATCCTCTTTTCTAAAGAACTCCCTTTCAAATTACAGAACCACTGGGGTAATTAATCTATTACCCAGGGAATCAGTGCCAGCTCCCCCAGGCACTGAGTTCCAGGAAGACCACAGCTCATCTTCATTCATGAGAATCTGTCCTACAGGAGGTTGTGTCCTTGGGTAAAGTGGACTTTACAACTTCTTTATTGCTGTTGTTTGAGCAGAGTTCATGTTTTTTTGTGTTATTGGTTTTTTTTGTTTGTTTGTTTTGTTTTTTTCAAATTGTAAACCTCATATATGTGTTAAAGCTTAAATTCAATCTGCTGTAGAGATTTAACTGTGGAAGTGAAACCTCTCTGGAAAAAAAAAAAAAAGATCTAAGGAAGCAACTAGAAATATGAGATTTATTCTAATCCTAATTGGATGTTCCATATTTAGACAATTTCCCTTCCAACAAAAGGTGAGAGAGATGCTTACCTTGTCCAATTTTATACACAAGACTCCACTTTAAGGAAACAGATTTTTTTTTTTAAAGAACTCAAATTCCCCACTGATAAATACAGCACTCAAATACTTTTTGGCAAAGGACAAAGGTAAACAGATAAAGGAGGGAGTGGTCACCCCATGGCAAGGACAGTTCGAGGGTTTGCCCTTGTTTTCATGGGAGCATTGATGCAGGGTTACTTCATCTGAAAGACACTTTGAGCTCTGAAGCTATGTCTAGCACATGTTAAGTAAGAGTGGTCCTTGGAAATTTCAGATGTTGGTTTGCATGGAAGCACAAATCATTTGACCCACATGAAAAGCGTGAAATGGGATGGAATAGAAACTCAAATTTAAAGTATTAAGTTATTTGTTAACTGCAAATAACGTGTCTCTGGGATGTTAGTGTGTACATTGGATGGTAAGATTCCATGTGTATTAGACATAAACTTAATTATTTAGGAGGTAGGGTGGACCTCTTCTTACAAAATTATGTTTTCTAAAATAAAATGAAAGCCTATGAACTACCAACAGACATATTGTTGTAAAAACATAAAGAATACATCTTTAGTCAGCTTTCACTCATTCAGGCTAGTGCAAATAAGGTGTCTATTAAGGAAATGTACAGGTAATGCTCAAATCTTCCACAAGGCTGTGGTCCCACCTCATCCCTTTCTTACTCTGACAGGGGCACAGTGAAGTTCCTAGTCCGTTCCATGTCCTTCTGCCCAACTCAGGGTAGAGGAGCCAAAGAACCCTGCTGTGACCACCCAGGAGGAAGAGAGGGAAGGGCGTGGTCCCTCCACGCTGCCCAAGCCTGGTCTCTCTCGGAGGGCAGGGCTGAGGACCAGAGCGCCTGTGGGGTCAGATCTGGAGGAGCTGGCAGGAGTGAATGACCTGTGGTTCTGCTTCCTCCCTCTGCTGTGGTTTCCTGTCTCTGAAACCTTATTTCTCTCAGCATCCTGACTATAATTAATATACCAAAAAAGAAGCCAAATAAATCAAGAGAGGCTGAAGCCCTTCGCATTTACAATTCATCCACCATCGGTTCCCCCATTTTATCAGCTGTCCATGTGCTGAGATGGATTATGCATTGACAGTGTCTTTGAAGAGAGGGTGAGTTGGGATCCTGGTAAAGCAGCCCTTTGCCCATTAAAGGCAGTGGGAGAGATGCAGGAAGCACCAGGATCACCAGAATCTGGGGTCCCTAATCCGCACAACCTCGCCCAGCCTTAAAATGCCCGTCACCCTGAACTGCCCAGGCTTACAGAGTACCTCAAAGATGTGAAGGGGCAGCTTTATCTTTCAAGGTAACCAAAATATCATCTTGATATTAAATCAGATTACTTGGCTAATTCATCAGTTTCCTCAGAGTTAGGTACCCTGCACACATCGTTGTCACCTTTAGATGGCCTCATGCATGGAAATGTGAATTATTCATAGACTTTCTTCGGGTTGCAGGAAACCTTCATATTGCTTTAGTTTCTTAATGTATTTGATAGGCTCTTTGTGTGTGATCACGTTATATGGGTATTGCTGGCAGTACAGTAAATTTTAAATTATATAGTCTGCAGCTTTGTACTAAGAGATGGTAAGAGATGATTCATCATTTTCCTTGTCTTCCTGTTTACATGTGGACATATAATTCATGCTCAGAAACCATCTTTCAGCTCCTCTGGAAGTGCTCCACTGCACCACCACAGAGTGTATCTCTGCCAGTCCAGAATTGTAAATCACTTTTCTATTAAACAGCAGGGCTAAGAATGCAAACATATGTACTTTAAATATATGTAGCCATCTCCAATTCCCAGAAGATGAGCCAAAATTAAAGGATTGTCAAAAAAGCCAGTGCTAGAATTTAATGAATGAATGATTTGACTTGAGGAGATCAGAAATTTGCATTTCTATACACATATTGCAGAAATATACCTACACAGGTTTCCCAGAGTGGGCCTGTCTTTGGGAACTGTGTATTCTGCAGATTTTTGGGTACACTAAATCTCAATTATTCTGAAATTTTGCTTCCTAAGATTATTCACTCTTGCAGAGTCATAAGACAGACTTGATGGTGGGGAAAAAAGGTCTGCATAAATTCTCAGTTTAGCATGATATGAAGCCCTTGTCTGCCATCCTCTTGACCTTCATCCCCAGGCCAGAACAATGAAGTCATTGGCTCAGGATGATGGACATCTAGACTCAGTAGTGAGCGCTTTTCATCTCCAAAGATAAGATTCCACCCAGCATATCTACTTACTCAGGCAGTAGTGGGAGTCAGACATTTCAGAAAGGTTTGTAGCAGTCACTGTTTCTTTGCCCGACAGTGCACATCATCATCGTTCTCTACTCCCTGAAGCTGATTCAGCCGTGATAGTGGATAACCATTTTCACCCACATGCACATGAACATCTGGCATTGTTGAGGAAGGAAGAACTTTCCGGGTAACTGAAGCTTGCCCACTGAAGAGCTTTTTGTTTAATATTGCAGCTGTCTTAATGGAATCCTTTTGAACTGTATTATTTGCCTAGTTTTTTTTTTTTCTTTGAGACAGAGTCTTGCACTGTGGCACTGTCCCCTGGGCTGGTGTACAGTGGCGTGATCTTGGCTCCTGCAACCTCCACCTCCTGGGTTCAAGCGATTCTCCTGCCTCAGCCTCCCGAGTATCTGGGATTACAGGTGCCTGCCACCACACCCGGCTAATTTTTTGGAATTTTGGTAGAGACATGGTTTCACCATGTTGGCCAGGCTGATCTCGAACTCCTGACCTCAAGTGATCTGCCTGTCTCAGCCTCCCAAAGTGCTGGGATTGCAAGTGTAAGCCACCACGCCCAGCCTGCTTGCCTACTTTCTTAAGCAAAGGCTGCCAAACCATTTCATTCCATTCTGTGATTCTGTGATTCTGCCAAGGATTGTGGTGGGTGTCTGTCCCTGTAGACCACTGGTTGCCTTGCCTTGGAGCTCACAGCCTTCCCCCTGTGCTTTATATTCTTGTGCATTTCAAGAACTAGAGTTCCAAAATCTGGTTTGCTAGACTTGTGCTATGGTTTAAATTTATGATTCCCCTCTTGGCACTTAAACCCTAATGTGATAGTATCAAGAGATGGGTCCTTTGGGGAAGTAATTAAGTCCTGAGGGCTCTGCTATCATGAATGGGATTAAGGCCCTTATAAAAGGGGCTCGGGAGAGATGCCTGGCCCCTTCTGCTCTGCCATTCCTTCTGCCATGTGAGGACACAGTCAGAAAACACCTTAGCTAATGAACATAGGAACAGAAAACCAAACACCTCACTTATAAGTGGGAGCTAAGTGATGTGAAATCAGGACACAAAAAAAGGAACAACAGACCCTGAGACCTAGCTGAGTGGGGAAGGTGGGAGGAGAGAGAGGAGCAGAGAAAGCAGCTATTGGGCATTAGGCTTAGTACCTGGGTGATGAAATAATCTGCACCACAACCTCCCTGTGACATGGATTTACCTTTACAACAAACCTGCACATATGCCCCGAGCCTCAATTAAAAGTTAAATAAATAAAATGCCACTGAGAAACAGAAAGCAGCCCTCACCAGATGCTACATCTTGTAAGACATGGAGACTGTTAGCACCTGGATCTTGGAATTCCATCCTCCAGAACTGTGAAAAAATACATTCCTGTTTTTTCTAAAGTACCCAGTTTCGGGTATTTTGTTATAGCAGCATGAATGGACTAAGACAATTTGTATGCTAAGCTGGGCTGCAGAATCCTGCAGAAATACCTGTATGCTCTTCGGGCACAGTACAGGTCAGAGCTTTCACGAACAAGGTTTTCCGTGGCTCTTCTAGAGTTCCAGGGGCTCTTCTGTGAGTGGGTTTTGGGGGGCTGCTTTCTTCCTTATCTCATGGTAGTCTTGAATTAGTGATAAACAGAGTTTGACCATATGTGTGGAGAGCATGTACAGGTCTCGATTGAAACTCAAGTTTGAAGAGCATTTTCTGGGTGCCAGGTATGAAAACGGGGTTCCTGCTTGTATTAGGCCTCACCCTCGTTACTTAATTACCCACTAAAGTCCTCACCTCTTAACAAAGTCACACCAGTCATTAGGTTTCCTTTTATTGTTGTTTTGAGACAGAGTCTCATTCTGTCACCCAGGCTGGAGTGCAGTGGTGCACTCTTGGCTCACTGCAACTTCCACCTGCCGGGTTTAAGCAATTCTTCTGCCTCAGCCTCCCAAGTAGCTGGAACTATAGGTGCCTGCCACCATGCCTAGCTAAATTTTGTATTTTTAGCCGAGGTGGGTTTTCATCATGTTGGCCAGGCTGTTCTCAAACTCCTGACCTCAAATGATCCACCCACCTCGGCCTCCCAAAGTGCTGGGATTATAGGCGCGAGCCACCACACCCAGCCCACCACTGTGCCCGACTGCCATTAGGTTTCAATATATGAATTTGGGGGGCATCAGACCCTGGTACAACTTCTCACATAGCTCCTCTCCTCCCCACCCAGCCTCTCCTCTTCCTTTATTACTTCTGTTAAGTGCAGCCTATTCATTGGTTGACCTTTTCAGTCCTATAACTCAGTGGCTTCGTTTTTTAACAATAAATCACAGGAAGGTGGCTTAACTATTGAAAATTTTATTAAAATGGTTATAATAATGACTTCATTACTCTCTGAGCCTTCCAGATCTTCTCTTCGTTCCAGGGAAGCTGGCCATGTGAAGGCATCTGAGAATTGCTATTAACCTCCACTGAATTAAAAACAGGAGCGGATGAACAATGTTGGAAGCGGGCCGAGCGCTTTTCAGAGATAATGGTTGTATGATAGCACCCCCAGTTTAAATATAACACTTTTGCCTTATAAAAAAGGCATATTAATTCATGGTAAATCGAAAATTTAATTTTCTCTAGATCAGTTAGGAAAAAAAAAATGAAGACTCCTTACTCTGCTTAATTCGGTTACCATGGGGATAGAACATCTTTTCAGGAGAGCCACTGTGACATGGCACATGAGCCCTCGCCCTCTGCTTCACATGCCCAGTTTTTTTGCCCACTTGCTCTTCCTAATTAATCTGCCCCAGCATCCAAATAGCACAAACCCACGAATGTTCTGTAACCCATTTTCACCTTTGACCCTTTTCTCCTAATCTGTTACCTTTGACCTCTGTCCTCCCAGCCACCCAAATGGAGCATATCTTCCAATGCACAGTTCAAGTCCCACTGCCTCTGCGCTTTCACTAACTCCACAGTCACACACAGCCTATCCTCTGGCCTTCCTCAGCTCCTAACAGTTGAGGTGGACAGAAAAGAAATGAGCAGATGAAAATAATCGGCTTTGTGGCCAGGTGCAGTGGCTCACACCTGGAATCCCAGCACTTTGGGAGGCCGAGGTGGGAGGATTACCTGCGGTCGGGAGTTTGAGACCAGCCTGACCAACATGGAGAAACCCCATCTCTACTAAAAATACAAAATTAGCCGGGCATGGTGGCACATGCCTGTAATCCCAGCTACTGAAGAGGCTGAGGCAGGAGAATCTATTGAACCCGGGAGGTGGAGGTTGCAGTGAGCCAAGATCACGCCATTGCACTCCAGCCTGGGCAACAAGAGTGAAACTGTCTCAAAAATAAATAAAATAAAATAATCTGCTTTGTAACAGACAGAACTCTTTCAGTAAAATCTCCAGATCCAGAAGCTCATTTCCTGCATATTAAGTCTGCCTGATGAGCCCCTCCTCAGGTACCTGTGTCTCTTTGGTGATCAATCTTCAAGGCGTGGGGTGGAACGGCCAGGGCTCAGTCAGGAATTCTGACGGTGTGGTTGGCAGGAGCAGAGATGCCGCAGCCTTGCAGGTAATGGGAAGGCTTTTTGGTGGTGGTTGTTCATCATGAGGGACCCTGACACCCCTTCCATAAATGTAATTATTGTTAAAATGATAATCCTTGAGAAAATTGAAAGCAACCCAGTGAGGCTGTGAAGACTGCGTTGAAAATTGTTGAGGTAGAACAGATTGCTACAGACAAGAGAGTCTTGGTTTCCACTCCTGTCAGCATTTGGCATTTTTGCACGTACAAAGTCTGTTCCCCATCCCATGACAAACCCCAAGGGAATCACTGGACAAAGAAATGATATGGCCAAGGATAAGTGAAATATATTGCAGACTGTTTCTACCAGCAGAAGCTCAGCACCAGGGTGCAACTCAGATGATAGACTGTAGATAAACACGTGTGCTCACTACCCATTCATTCATGTCTTCATTCATCCATTAGCACGTTTCACAAATATTCCTTAGGCATCTACTGTGGGCTAGGCACCAGGGATTTGATGATGGGCAAATGTGGAACTAATGATACCTAGTCAGACAGTGAGATAAGAATCAACTGTAACTAAATAAGCAAATGTAAAAATGTAATGGGGACATACTCTCTGAAACCTAGGGGTAGGTAGGTGGGAGATGCTGGTAACAGCCTCTGACAGTGGGGTGTAAGCCAGCAATAAGCCAGCAAGGTCAGCCAAGCCCTCTGAGGCTCTGAGAGCAAATTGAAATCTAAAGGATGAGTAGAAGATGAAGAATGGTGAGAAGAATGTTAGAATATTCTAGGCAGAAACATGTGGCCAAGTCCTGTTGGGAGGGGGCAGATGAGAAGAAGGAAGAGTTGGGAGATGTCCCTAGTCCTGCAGGGCGTGGTGGGTCACATCTTCCTAAGAGCAACGGGAACCCATGGAGAGGCTCTCGGGGTGAGGGTAGAGTGAGGGCAACATCACATTGGCACACAGGAAAAATCTCCTTTTCTTCAGAGCGGAGAATGGACAGGAGGGCAGTGAGCATGGAGGTGAATAGAACACTCAGAGGCCACTGCGCCCAGGAGGGGACACACGGCCTGACCATTCCCTCTGAGGACACTGTGGCCCAGGAGGGGACACATGGCCTGACTGTCCCTGTGAGGACACTGTGGCCCAGGAGGGGACACACGGCCTGACTGTCCCTGTGAGGACACTGTGGCCCAGGAGGGGACACACGGCCTGACCGTCCCCGTGAGGACACCGTGGCCCAGGAGGAGACACACGGCCTGCCCATTCCCTGTGAGGACACTGCAGCCCAGGAGGGGACACACGGCCTGACTGTCACTGGGAGGACACTGCAGCCCAGGAGGGGACACACGGCCTGCCCATTCCCTGGAAGAACACTGTGGCCCAGGAGGGGACACACGGCCTGCCCATTCCCTGGAAGAACACTGTGGCCCAGGAGGGGACACACGGCCTGACCATTCCCTGGGAGGACACTGCAGCCCAGGAGGGGACACACGGCCTGCCCATTCCCTGGGAGGACACTGTGGCCCAGGAGGGGACACACGGCCTGCCCATTCCCTGGGAGGACACTGTGGCCCAGGCAGGGTCACAGGCAGCCTGGACCATGATGGTGATGGTTGAGTAGAGAGAAATGGACAATGTTAAGAGATACTATGATGTAAAATCCATGTGCGAGCCAGGAGAATAACTTCAACTTGGAGGTGGAGGTTGCAGTGAGCTGAGATTGTGCCATTGCACTCCAGTCTGGGCAACAGAGTAAGACTCTGTCTCAAAAATATAAAAAATAAAATAATAAAATAAAATTCATGTGGCAAGATGACTCAGTGATTTTGGGTTGTTAGGAAAAGAGAGGTAGCAAGGATGACTGCTAAGTTCTGTGCTCTGGATAAAAATGAAACTCAACTTTGAGGGAACTGTGTACTCCAAATGTTTCTGCATTGGTCCCCCAGGTCACTCCAATCGATGGCAAAGCTTCATCTTTCATAAAACATGACCTTAAATGAAGACCTAACTATATTCTAAAGTTTGCTGTCTACATTCTATACCATAATCAACAATCAAAAAGTGAACATTTCCAAATTCCTTAACTGTGACACTTCATCTGTTTTTCGTTTCCAAATGGAAATCACAACTGTCCCCAATGTATAGTTAGATTTTAAAATTTACCAAAATTAGGCAACTACACAAAAGATTTCTAGTTATGTCCACAGGAAATTAACATCAGTGACACAATTTGATGACGTTTAAGAGACCTTTTGCAACATATGATCAATTACTTCATTGTTAACATTTTAAAAACGTTCTGATATCAGGGCTAGGCATGGTGGCTCATGCCTGTAATCCGAGCACTTTGGGAGGAAGAGGCGGGCAGATTACTTGAGGCCAGGAGTTTGAGACCAGCCTGGCCAACATAGTGAAACCCTGTCTCTACTGAAAATACAAAAAATTAGCCAGGCGTGGTGGCACGTGCCTATGATTTCAGCTACACGGGAGGCTGAGGCAGGAGAATTGCTTGAACCTGGGAGGTGAAGGTTGCAGTGAGCCAAGATCGTGCCACTGCACTCCAGCCTGGGCGACAGAGTAAGACTCTGTCTCAAAATAAATAAATAAGTAAATAAAAATGAAAAAAAAAAAAAAAACCATACGGATTTCAGAGTAAGCATATCATACACAAGAAATTACTTTATCCATATAATCCCTTTTGATTTTTAGAAAAATATGCTCAGAGAATATGCACTTTTCTTAGAATAGTCTGCAAAAATTTAAGAAGATAAGAATTTTCTTTCAGAAGGCATTATACAGTCTATATATTTTAAAATAGAATATATATCTATAGCACAGGTACACGATTTTGAGCAAATCATGTTACCTCTCTTGACCTTGCTTCTTCCGTAATGGATACTCTGATTACATGTTATCCGAGTTCTCTTTGGCTTTTACAATTGTTTAATTCTACTACTTTAATGCCACTTTCTTTACCCAGCAATAATTTTAATTGGTGTAATCGTAAGAAAAAAATAAGAAAAAAAGAAAATCTCATTGGTTTTGGAGTCTACTCTGTGACAGGCCCTGAGCCTGTGTGTATATCTTATTAGTAATCTTAGCACCTGTTAACATTTGTGTAGGGAGTGTTTCGTTTTACCTATTCTATTGATAAATAGCCTGATATTTAAAGAACAAAGATATTTACTAATTTCTCTAAAGTTACTGGAGGCAGGATTTAAACACAGAAATGTCTGGCTTCAAAACCAAAATTATTTTCCTGGGTCATTGGAATCCCCCATCTACCAATACTCTAGTGCCCACCCTGTCTTTGTGGAGTCGGTATATACTTTAACTTTGTATAGCAAGCCATGCTTTAAAGCAGCCTCATAATTTGAGTCCCACTACCCCTTAAAATTGGAAGGCAATTCTTATTTTGTTTTGAGATTTTTTTCTTCAGTAAGGAGTTTAACATCTTTGGACCTTTACATCTAATTAAGTTTTGATGAAGCTTTTTTTGTTTTTTTTTAAGTGGAGCCTGCTCTGTTGCCCAGGCTGTAGTATCTGGACTCACTGCAACTTCTGCCTTTAGGTTGAAGCGATTCTCCTGCCTCAGCCTCGTGAGTAGCTGGAACTACAGGTGCGTCCCACGACGTCTGGCTAGTTTTTTGTTTCTTTAGTAGAAACGGGGTTTCACCATGTTAGCCAGGATGGTCTTGATCTCCTGACCTCATGATCTGCCCACCTCAGCCTCCCAAAGTGCTGGGATTACAGGCATGAGCCACCGCACCCGGCCTGGAAGGCAATTCGTATTACCCACTTTTTATGAATGAGCAACTGAAGGCAATTCAGCAGCAGCTACCAAGTGGCTGAGACACAACAAGAGCCTTGTCTCCCTATTGAATGCATTTTCTGATGACACGATGCTGAACCTTGAGACTCACAGGAGATTAGGCCCATTGAGAAGTCAGAGGAAGAGGAACAGGGGAGGAGAAATCATGGCCAGAGTTCTGGGGCTAAAGGAAGGCAAGAGGGAAGGTAAGGAGTCCTCACCAAATGGCATCGTGTCTGCAAGGTGCTTTTTCGGAAATTCTAGTAAGACCCAAAAGCATCTCGCCAATGAAACTAGAAACCATTTGATACATTCAAACTGGACAATTTTTGTCTTATGCAGGATGTGAGTTGATGAATGTCAAATGATAGTTTCAGATGTAAACAGCAGGGTTCCTGACCACAGCAGAAGAGCAGAGAAGGGAAGGAGCCCTTCAGCTCATAAAATGTGAAAGGTGGCCGGGCGCGATGGCTCAAGCCTGTAATCCCAGCACTTTGGGAGGCCGAGACGGGCGGATCACGAGGTCAGGAGATCGAGACCATCCTGGCTAATACGGTGAAACCCCGTTTCTACTAAAAAATTCAAAAAACTAGCCAGGCAAGGTGGTGGGTGCCTATAGTCCCAGCTACTCAGGAGGCTGAGGCAGGAGAATGGCGTAAACTCAGGAGGCGGAGCTTGCAGTGAGCTGAGATCTGGCCACTGCACTCCAGCCTGGGTGACAGAGCGAGACTCTGTCTCAAAAAAAAAAAAAAAAAAAAAATATGAAAGGCATCAGTAAGTGGAGAACATTAGTGTCCATCACTGTCAAGGGATTACTCCAAGACACACAGGGATTCTTCAGGGGGCCTTTCTAATGTCTTAACATTTAATAGAATTGAAGCATCTTTCTTCATACAGTATTGCAATCCATGCAGTATGGGAACTTTATCAAACTCCAGAATATGTAACAGTGGACGTGTGTTCCTATTACCAACTTTTTCAGGATTGACTCTACATGGGGATCCTCAGTAGTCTCTGCTATCAAAAATCCATAATTAGTGCTGTTTTAACATGTGTCAAGGCAAGTATGGCTACTTGTAGAGATGAATAATTATTTGCTTATTTTTAGTGGTATGTGATCTTCAGGGTCAGAGAAAGATGGGACTTGGAGTCAGGTGTCAATTGTCAGTAATGTGCCCTTGACTTTTAGGGGGTTTCTTGTCTCCTTGCGTCTCTCTTTTACACCTAGTGAATGGGATAACAGTTTCCTTCAGCCAGTTTTAAGGATCCAGTCAGATGATAGATGGTAAAGTGAGCCCTGTGCTATTGGTGGCAATGTAAAATGGTGCAGCTGCTACAGAAAACTGTTCAGAGTTTCATCAAAAAATCAAAAATAGGATTACCATGTGTTCCAATAATTCCACTTCTGGGTATTTCTCCAAGAGAAGTGAAATCATGATGTCAAACAGATATCTGTACTCCTAGGTTTGCTGTAGCGCTATTCACAATAGCTGATATGTGGAGACCACCTAAATGTCCATTGACAGATGAGTGAATAAAGAAAATGAGGGACACACACACACACACCCAGGAATATTAATGGGTGTTAAAAAAAGAAGGAAATACCGCCATATGCTACAACATGGATGAACCTAGAGGACATTACACTAAGTGAAATAAGCCAATTACAGAAGGACAGATATGACATGATTCCACTTAGATGAGAGTGAAATGTTGGTTGCCAGGGGGTTGAGAGAAGGGGAAGTGGGGAGTTGCTCTTCAGTGGGCTGTGGTTATAAAATTTCAATTATTGCAAAATGAATAAATTCTAGAAATCTGTTGTATAATATTGTGAATATAGTTAATATTGAACAGTCCACTGCAAATTTTAAGATAGTAGGTCTCATGTTACCTGTTTATATCACAATAATAAAAATAACCAAAGTTTCAAGTACCCTGGCAGATGTACCTAAGAGGACTTCCTCCTCTCACCTGCCCCTCCCTCTGCTCCTCTCCCCTAAACTGTTGACATCCTCCTGGACTTTTCTCAGCCTGCCTCACAAGGACAGGTTCAGAGTGGGTAAGGCTTATTTGGGGGATTGTCATTCAAAACTGCAGGAGTACTGAGTATCAGACCCTGTCATGATCAGAGGGTGGAAACCCCTACTATTTGAGTGGATCATCAGGCAAAATGAGAAAGTGTCAGGAATTGCTGTATGCCTGCCTTTTATCCTATGATTCAGAACTCTCATTCATTAAAGCTACAATTTATTTAACCTGCTTAGAAATTTCAGGAGGAAAATCAGTGGATGAGAAATCAATAATAATGAACAATCTCCCATTCAGAAATATCATTAGAGATTATTTTTCTTTATTCCACTGGTAACAGCAAATTTAAAAGATATTGTTATAAACTCCATAGCCCAAGCTTAATAGAATTAGTAATCAAATGGGATCTTAAGATCAATAATTTTCCAATTGTTTTTTGTACTCCAGGAATTCCCAGTGTGTACTTCAAAGTGAATCTGATACTTCATTTTAAAAACAATTTGGAGTGACTTTTGTCCCTATGAAAGATGCCAAATTGATAGTTTAAAAATTGATGGGTTTAACCCAACAATGAAGAAACTGCAAATAATCAGTCCATTCTTCCCTTCTGCAAGGGTCCTTGGCTCATCAAACCATCTCAAAGTCCTCATTTAACTAATTTTATTACTTAATCTACAATTTATTTTACCCCATCCACAAAATAGACCAGTACTCTGTCCTTCATTTTAAAATAGGAATAGAAGTAGCTGACACAAATTTTGTTTCAAATATGTCATTATTTTATTTTGATATATAAATGTCAAAGATACCTCTTGGGTTCAAATGATGCCAGAAGACAGACAGATAGGCAGGCTGACAGAGAGAAATGGGAATTGAGAAAGAATCTATTTCTCTTCATTTTAGTAAGAACCTAAGATATTATCCTAAGCTTATAATTGCAGGCACAGAAGGAGAATTTGAATTAGCATGAAAAATGATTTTTAATCATGTATATGAGGGAACTTTAAGAGTTCATGGAAAAATGGACTGAAAAGATAAAATTAAAAACATAAACTTTATTTCTCAGTATCAGCTCCATCATGTTCAAAACACTTTTTAAAGCAATGATGTCAGTCATTTAGTCCATCCCTAAAGAACTGAGGGTCCTTGGAATTTAGCTATGTCAATGCAGTCTTTTTTACATTATTAACGGAAGAAAAATAGGTGCCCTTTACAGATTTTTTAAGATTAGAAAACAAAAAGAGGTCAAAAGGAGCCAAATCAGTACTGTAAGGTGAATGCCCAATGATTTTCCATTAAAACACTCACAAAATTGCCGTTGTTTGATGAGAGGAGTGAGTAGGAGCATTGTCCTGGTGGAGAAGGACTCTGTGGTGAAGATTTCTTGGGTGTTTTTTTCTGCTAAAGCTTTGGCTAACTCTCAATACACTCTCATAGGAAGACATTATAGTTCTTTGGCCCCCCAGAAAGTCAATAAGCAAAGTGCCTTGAGCATCCCAAAAAACTTGCTCTTGATTGGTCCCCTTTTGCTCTGACTGGACCACTTCCACCTCTTGGTAGCCATTGCTATGGTTGTGCTTTGTGTTCAGGATGGTACTGGTAAAGACATGTTTTCCTCTCCTATTACAATTCTTTGAGAAATGCTTCAGGATCTTGATCCCATTTGTTGAAAATTTCCATTGAAAGCTCTCCTCTTGTCTGCAGCTAATCTGAGTGCAAGGGTTTTGGAATCCATTGAGTGGAATGTTTATTCAACTTTAATTTTTCCATCAGAATTGTGTAAGTTGAACCAATTGAGATATCTATGGTGTTGGCTCTTGTTTCTGCTGTTAATTGTTGGTCCTCTTCAATTAGAGCATGAACAAGATGATTTTTTCCCTCACAAATTAATGTGAATGGATTGCCACTGAGGGTTTCATTTTCAGCATCATCTTGTCCCTTATTAAAACAAGTTATTTATTTGTAAACTGCTGATTTTGAGGGGCATTTCTTCCATAAACTTTTTATAAAGCATCAATGATTTCACCATTCTTCCATCCAAGCTTCACCATAAATTTGATGTTTGTTCTTGCTTCAATTTTATCAGAATTCGGGTTGCTCTGATGGAGGCTTTTTCCAAACTGACGTCTTATCTTTTTTAATGCATCAAACTAGATCCTGTTCAGACATGCTATAACAAATTAGTACAACTTTATTTGGTGCAAAATATTTTGTGAAACCCATGCATAGTTGGTTTTTGTAATATGCATTTTTTCATGAACTTTTTGAAGAACCTACACGTATTTCAATAGTGGTTTATATATATTTTAAAATGTTCTAGCCTTATAAAAAGATTAGAGGAAAAAGTATTTCTGGTTTAGGAATTGAACATTATAAAGGCAAGTTAGAGTTTGCAAGATCTGAACTGGCCACCTGAGAACCAGCTACAGTATCCACATTTCCTCCTCTGCACCCTCCTCCTGATCCTCCTCCAGCCCCTCTCTCCTATCCTCTCTCCATTCTCCCACACAGGTGTGGATCTGATGCTATGCACCAAGCACATGCAAAGTTCTGTGCGAAGACAAGAGGAATAAGCTATGACCCCCACCGTTAATAGGAAGCAGGTAAAGATTTGCTCTGCAAAGAATGATAATCAACAAACTATTTCTCAGTTCTAAAAAAGAAGAGATAAGCTAGACCTTGATTAGATGCAGAGAATTGTCATTAGAGTTGAGTTTCTCTTGCCTTCTTTCCCCCTGTTGCTGTGACTTCCTCATCTTTAAGGGACTGATGCAGCTTCGTTTCCACCTGGGTCTTGTGCCTTTGGATTCCAGCTAAAAGCTCCTCCCAAGCTGTGAACCTGGGTCATAGCCCATGAGAGCCACAAGGGACTTGAGTGTCTTCTTGTCCAACCACCTCATTTTACAGTTGAGGGGCTGGTGAAGGGATTTGCCCAGTGTCCCCCTGAGTTAGATGTAAGGAGTGGGGCTAGCCCAAAAGTTGTCTGAGCCTCACTCATTCCTGGTACTTCTCTCACCTCCTCACCAAAAGACAAACACAGTGGTTTATCCAAAGGTGGCTTTGCAGATTTTCTGATTCATGTCATTTTGCCACTCAAAAACATTGACTGAATGAGCCCTGAGCACCAGGTACTGCTCTAACCTATACACTACTGCATGAAGAGTAGAATTAAAGTAAAACAAAGCCAATTATAACATAAAATCAATCCAAACTATTCTACCTGTGAGTGCATAAAATGATAATAAGTATTTTTGCATTACTGTAAAGAAAAGTCTTTCATGTCACCCGTTCCATTCAGATCACTGTAATTGGCAATTACTTATTTTTGACATTTGTAAGACTTCTTGAAAGATAGAACTTGAATGCTGCATCTAGTGATTGATTCTTCTTGCATATTGAGCTGTTTCCTTATTTTCTACTCTGTTTTAAACTTGAATCAGGATAGAACCCTCCCACATTCTTGACGGGGTCCTCTTCACTCCTGATCTTAGGATCGCAGGTTTGATCTGGATCACTCTGACTCGTAGCATGGAAACGATGTCTTTGACATGGATAGAGATGGCCAGCATGACCTTGGTGTGTTGTCTCTGCCTTTCCTTGTGGCATAAGAGGAGGCTGAGAAATACTGGGCTATTGTGAATGGGAAATGAGAGTTCTTCCAGGGATGCTGAGCATCACAGTTTTGGGTACTCCATCCAAGTCGTGTGTGAGGACATCAAGAGCCTCCCTAGGAATACAAGTACTTCCTTCAGTGCATCAGGCAGGATGATTAGAACCACACTGTAGGTGTCAGGATAACTTCAGGCATGGGAGTCTGTTGCTGGGTCTTATAGTATAAAACAGGAGGTGGTCACAGCAAGTATAAGCACTGGGAGCTGTCGGCATGGAATAATAGTACTGGTGTAGGAGTGGGCTTAACATCATAACTGGGAACCCAGAAGCCAGCAAAATTCAAATCAGACAGGCAGGCAGCTTCTAACTCCCATCTGTGTCTCTATGCCTGCAGTGAAGACTACCTGTTGACCTCTCTCCTAGAGCACTTGCCAGCCACAGGTGAGAGAGGACCTTTCACTGACCGATTACAGCCTAAAGGCTCCAGGAAACAGCCACCACTGCAGACTTCCCCCACGTGCTTCTCTGAAAGGTTGTCAGTAGCGTATTGATGATTTTCAAGTATTTGAGCATACTCATGGCCTTTGAGGTCAACCGGCTTCCTTGGAGATGGCCATTCTACTCTACCGTCCAGGGAGGAACTGTCCATGGTGCTGCTTCGCATCCAGAGGATACAGGGTTGCTATGTGATAGGAGCCACCTGGACAGGGACTTACCCTCAAACAGCCTCGTGCTTCATGGTACAGCACTACAGGGACAAATACTTACCTTTGGGCCAGTGGAGAGCAATCAGGACTTAGGAGGGAACCTAAGAAGATAGGACAGGCTGATGGTGTGAATGGGATGAGGTGAGATGGCAAAGGGGCAGATACTGAACAAAATCAGGCTATCTAACAGGCAGGCATGCTCTTCAATGAGTAGGGTACTATCCAGTCAAGTGTAGGCCAAGAAACAGCAATCAAGATTCCGTGGCCCAGAAACAGTGTGTCCCAGCAAACACAAGAGCCCAGAAACAGGGACTCTGCAGATAGGCACACTTGGAAGCTCAGGCAGGTGGACTTCTCCTCTGGAGTGATCATCTGCTGTTAGCAAAATCCCAGTCACCAGGGAGGGCTTTGGTGTCAGGGTTCCAATCCCTGGAAAGTAGATATATACCATCAGAATGAGAGACTCTGTCTGGATTGGAATGGTGTTAAGGGCATCTTGATATGTTATTCCTGCTTAAGTGACTCTTACATTCCATGAGGTTGGTTGTGAATCCTGGAGGCTGTGTGTGGAGAACAAATGGCCCTGTTAGAAAGGGTGGCCACTGGGCAATCATCCCACATTCAGACCCTTTGCAGCAGGTCTCCATGTTAGCATGTTCTGTTATATTTTGAGAATACCTTTTGTCCTGCCAGGCATTTAATGGACTTCACACATCCTACCTGCAGAGCTCGCATCAGGGTATCTGTATCTGTTCCTCTAGCTATATCTGTGTTTGTATCTTGATGCTGCCAAGCATGGGGAAGGCAGGGAGAAGCCAAAAGTCAGCAGAAAACAGCTGAGATAAATGACATACAGTGCAGGAGGAATGCAGATGGAAATAGATAGCATGGGAGTTTGAAGAAGCAAGGAGCCATGAAGTGCTAAAGTCTGCAAGGGGGCTCTCAAGCTCATCTCACTATTTATATCACAGATTACTAAATTTCCTGCTCATGTCAAACATAAGTCATTGCCAGTTGCTGTGTTTTGAAGAAAGAACCATGCTTAAAATTATTTCACTTAGAAGCTCACGAGTGAAACTGTTGACTCTAAGGAAGAAACTGTGTAGATAGTAAGTCTTACCAGCTGTGAATTAGAGTAGTCTGTGAGAATCGGATTCAGACATTTTCTTTTTTGAGAAAAGCTAGAATAGAAAGGGAAGCACTTCTGCTGCCAAGGTTAACAGTAGGGTGTCGTTGTAAATTCGATGTAGCTGTGAGGGAAGGGACTTCTGCAAGCTTTCATGCGTTTGCTCGTTCAATAATAATCTATTCACCAGTGCAGTGACACAAAATATTTAGAGAACACAGCACCAGTGGCTAAGGAGCTTATAAGCAAATGAAATGTTAGGTGTGCTTTGTGTGGGTTAAATGGTGCCCACCCGAAATTCATACGTTGAAGTCCTAACCCCCCAGAGACTGTATTTGACTAGGGGTCTTTGCCAAGGTAATCAAGTTCAAATGAGGTCATTAGGGTGGGCCCAATCTAACATGACTGGTGTCCTTATGGAAAGAGGGAATTTGGACACAGACACCCACAGGGAGAATGCCATGTGAGATGGAGGCAGAGATCCGAATGCTGTTCTGACAAGCCAAGGGGCATCAAAGATTACCAGCACAGCCACCAAAAGCTTGGAGAAGGGCATGAGACAGATTCTTTTCCACAGCCTCAGAAGAAACCAACCCCAATGACACATTGATCTTAGACATCTTATCTCTAGAACCATGAGATGATAACTTTTCTGTTGTTTAAGGCACCCGATCTGTAGGACTTTGTTACAGCAGCCTTAGTAAGCAAACACTTTAGAAAAAGTAAAAAAATGAGGCAAAGCAGAACTTGCATGCGTGCACAACAGGTATGATGATGCTCGTGACTACAGACAGTGAGAAAGGCTGTGGATTGGATTACTCTGGCTCAGCCTCATAGAGAAATTGAGGTGAATGTTTAACGGAGTGTGCGACTGGTCTGGGAAGAGAAAGGGTAGAAAAGGAGAATCATATTTCTTACCGTTACTATTTAGTCAGCCATGGAAAGCATATTTGGGGTGACTAGAAGATGCCAAGTATACCACTGGGTGATGAAGCAGTGAATTAAGTTAGGACAGTGTGGCTTATGTAGTCTTTCAACAGGAAGGCAGGTTCAGATAGAGGAAACAGCAGGAAAAAGGTGACAACTTGAAAATGAGTCTCTTCCGCATTCAGGTAGCTTTGGTGCTTTGCTCACTGTCTGTATAAGAGAATCCTGGGAAACAACCTATGAGTAGTATTTGATATCTTGGGATGTGGGAGGTGATCAGATTTCAGTGATGATAAAACACCCCTATCTCTGAGCTGGGTGTTTCCCAGAAGATTCCAAGGACAATTGGCCTTTAACATCTCTCTCTATGGTTAACTTGCTGAACATTATCCAGAAATAGCCAGCACCAACATCTCCTTCGGGACCCCAACAGCCAGGCATTTTCTCAGTAGGCTTTGCTCCAAGCCTCTTATTTCTGGGTTTGGATCCTACCTTTGGACTTGAGAGGTTTAGATATTATCACTTAGGTGGACAAACCTTCCAATTAAACACACACACACACACACACCCAACACACACACGCGTACACAACTCAGCACTCACACGTGAACACATGCGTGAACACACGCACACACACTTTCTGAAGATGAGTGTTCTCACTTATGAAATGAACTCATCTGGACTTGCCGTGAGGGTCCAACAGGTGCTGTGGCATCGTGTCTGCAGTCACAACAGGCTGGGTGGAGGTGGCCATCTCCTTTCCCTTCCAGGCCTGGTTCCCTTGGGCTGGGACTCTGCTCTTCCCACCTCACACAACCCCTGCATGGAACAGAGCCGGCCCTGGGGGGCCTGGGGTCCCCATGCCTCCCTTCAGCCACTCTTCCAAAACTTTGATAGTGGACACACAAAGGATATGACAGGGGCCACTGCATGATGGGTTTTGTGCTGTTTTGTTTTGGTGACAGCTTTATTGAGATGTAGTTTTTACCATACAATTTACCCATTGAAAGCATACAATTAAACGTTGTTTAGTCTATCCACAGAGTTGTGCAACCATCACCACAATCAATTTTAGGACATTTTTATCAACCCTGAAGGAAACTGTGCCCCTTAGCAGTCACTCCACATCCCCTGTCCCCAACCCCTGGCACCCAGGCATGTGCGATCACTCTGTGGATGCACCTGTTCTGGTCAGCTCATCCACATGGTATCATATCGTGTGTGTTTTCTTCATCTGGCTTCTTCCCTGAGCATCATGTTTTCAAGGCTCATCCAGATGGTAGCCTGTGTCAGTGCTTTGTTCCTTTCTATTGTCAAGTAACTACACAGTGTTTTACAGCCCCTTTCCACCTAGGTTAGTATCACCAGTGGGCTTGGATGGATTGCGATTTGTCCAGTTTGCTGTTCCAAAAGCTAGAGAATTCCTTTTTTTCTTTTTTTCCCCTTACTATACAAACCAACTCTAAGTGATAATTAAAAGTGTGAGCTTTGAATTTAAACTGCCTAGATTCAAAGTTTGTCGTGCCATTTCTTAGGTGTATTACCTGGGCAACTACTAACACGTCCTTACTTCAGTTTTCTTATCTTTATTTTATTTATTTATTTATTTTGAGACAGAGTCTCACCCTGTTGCCCAGGCTGGAGTACGGTGGTGCAATCTTGGCTCACTGAAGCCTCCGCCTACCGAGTTTAAGAGATTCTCTTGCCTCAGTCTCCTGAGTAGCTAGGATTAACCACTCCTGGCTAATTTTTGTATTTTTAGTAAAGACAGGGATTTCACCATGTTGGCCAGGCTGGTCTGGAACTCCTGACCTCAGGTGATCTGCCTTCCTTGGCCTCCCAAAGTGCTGGGATTACAGATGTGAGCCACTGTGCCCAGCCAGTTTTCTTCTCTTTGAAATGAGATTAATAATAATAACAACCCTAATAGGAATGTTAAATTTAATAATTTAATAAGCCATTAAATCACATGAAACTATACCTGGTACATTTTAAACACCCTTAAAAGCTAAATATTATATATCATCTTCTGCTTTTTAATATAAATAGGTCACACAATATATCAGCATGCACATACAGGCATTTCATCCTTAATGTTACTTAACTCTTCAATTTATTATGAACCTAAATGGCCAGAAAGCTCAGGTAAACAATTTCCCCTATAATTTTATGCAACAAAAATTGGGATTTATAACAATGATCTCAAAGTAGTTTAAATTATTAGGATAATTTCTTAGCCCCTGATGAAAGATTCTCTTCATTCTTACGAATGATCAGTGTAATTGTACTGCAAGGGAAGATATAGCCATTTATTTCTCACTAAACCGTGACCTGTGCATGGGTGAGGCAGCCCACAGTGAGCCTGCATGTTCAACCAATCCATTCCTTCTGTGGACTCATGGAAAGCCTCAGCGTATAACCAGATGTAAAGAAATCTGTAGCCATGTGTGTTTCCCTGACGTCGGTATTGCTGGGCCGTATTAAATTGCTTTACATCCCTGATAACCTTGCTTTCTATTGTTCTCTATGCTGTTGCACTTACACAAAAGCTCCATGGCAGAGACATTGGAAAGACCAGTAAAAAAGTAAGGAAACAGGATATTGTGTATCCTGGAGGGGTTCCCCAGGGCTTCCCAGCCTAATATGAGTCTCTCCATTGCACATTCTCCCTCCACACAGCCCCACCCCATCAAAATTTCCGATCCCGGTACTCACGCCCTGTGTCTCATCCACTTTCCTCTCCATCCAAACCCACATTTAGACATTCTCAGAGTCCTTCCCATTGAGGTCTATACAACTAGTGATGGTTTAAAATATTACAACTGGGTGTGAGGGAAGGCCCATACCTTGAAATAAATCGAATCTGAAGCTAGTGGCAGGATTTCAGACAGCAGCCAGAGGACGAGGGGCAGAGTTTAGGGGCAATGTTTTGTCCTATAGTCCTTAAACCTCCCTTGGATGTGGCTGATTCTGACATCTTGAGTAAGCCCTTAATATCTTGTTTACAGGTGATGATACGAACAAGTTATGTGGAAATGAAGGGGGAAATGAGCCAAACCACTTTAAGGTAGCTACTTTTAACAGTTTTAGGGGGTCAGTTCAAAAGTCTTTAACACTAAATTCTAAAATAGGGAGTGCCCCATTTTCACCTTCATGGGTCTGACACCCAGTGTTAGGTTTACAGTGTGCTGTGGGCCATTCATCTGGGTCCCAATGAGCTTAGAAAACAACTAAGTGACCAGCAGATCCCCAGTCAGGTGCCTGGCCCCCTAATGACCTCACCTGGGGTCTCATTTGCTGTTCCACCTTCCCTGGACTAGGCTTCCCCCTCCACTGTCTACTTATCAAAGAGTCACACCATTTCATCCAGAAACCCTCTTCTTCCTTCTTCTTTTTTTCTCTTTTCCTTCTCCTCCTTCCAGCTCCTAAAATAGAAATTAATGTAGTCCTGGCCCAGCAGATGCTTCAGGGATCTGCGTTCCGCTCCTAAATGCTCAGACACACACTAAAGTCATCATAAGAGAAATAGAAGTGTTGGGTCCACAGTGGATGATCCCTCAGTACATCTTGAAATAATACCTTGTTAAAGAAGGTCATATCCCCGCTGAGGGGAGCCCTGAGAGCCTATAAGTCCATCTCTGGGCAGGGAAGCTGACCAGAAATGCACCTGTTGACATGCAGAGAGAATGAGATGTCTGAGGACACACTCTGCCAGCTCGTGTCTGAGAGAGAATCCCAGGGACGTGCTGGTACTGAGTTCCCCCTCTAAGCAGAAGGTAAAACTTCAGATTCCAGGAGGACATTGAAGATGTCTAAGGGATCCTTTTCCTCACCAAAGAGATGTGTCATTTGGTATTTTTAATAACACCATCTGCCAGTGAGAGGAAAGCTCTGAGTTGCAATATTGATCTTGTCACTTTGGGGAATAGTTTGATATTTGGGATTATAAATAACATTTTCATTTGCTCTGCTATCGTGCTCAGGCAGTGTTTGATGGCTGAGCCCAAGAATATTATTTTCTTATCAAATATAAAGATACATACTTTTCCTGAGGTCTGAATTCTGGGTTTTGAAATAATATTGACACATATAAAAGAGTAAGATTTAATCTGAAACCTTAACAATTCAGAAGGGGTGTAAAATTGTTCTCCTTTAAAATGAGATAGAGGACCATACGAGGTGATAATAGCAATAACTGGCTAGCGTTGATTAACAGGCTAAGTCAGAGTCGGATTAGACTATCTGATTTAAGTATCACGATAGCCTAACAAGGAAGCACAGCAGCGCCGTTGTTCCCATGATTCAGGCCAGCAAACGAAGGTAGCCACTGCCACGGAACTAGGAAGTAGCAGAGCTGGGATTTGAATCCAAGCACACTGGTTCCACAGTCCGTGCTGTGACTCATTATGCTTTGTCTTTATTTGTACCTTCATGGGAATAGATTCTCTTATTATTATGCCATAGATAACTTCAATATTTCTTTCTACATTTAAAACTATTCTCTCTTGATCCTCATGACAATTATTTGAGAGACACAGGACAAACACTACCATCCCCATTTTACAAGTTAAAAACCCAAGGCCAGAGACGTTAGAGGATTTTCCCCAATGCCATATTGGAAGTGAACAACAGACCAGGCTTCAGATATAAATCACCTCACTCAAATACATGCATCTCTTTGATATGAGTGACACAAAATTATTACCATTATTGTCATTATGGAAAGAAACAATTGATCCATTTGAAAGATAAGCTACACTGTGTGTGCTTCTGGGTGGCTGGGATGGTAAAGGAAATGCATGCTGGAGGCCTAGCCAGCATTTTGCTAGCAAGCTCCACAAGAATGTTTTACCTGAGTTCTTAGGGGAAGGGGAAAATGGTCAGGGTCAATTCTTTCATGGTGCTGAGCTTCAGACACTTTCCCATCCACCATTTGTGCTCCATCTGATTTCCCATATGGAATTGAGGTCTTGCATTTTCAAGAAAAATGGCAAAACAACCCCCGAAACATATCTTTTTAGTGTCATACCTCTTAGTATCTTCCTTATACAGTTGACCCTTGAACAACACGGGTTTGAACTGAGCAGTTCCACTTATATGTGGATTTTCTTCTGCCTCTGCCACCCCTGAAACAGCAAGACCAGCCCTTCCTCTTCCTCCTCCTCATCCGCCTCATCCTACTCAACATGAAGATGATGAGGATAAAGATCTTTATGGTGACGCACTTCCACTTAATGAATAGTATTTTCTCTTCCTTAGGATTTTCTTAATAACATTTTCTTTCCTCTAGCTTACTTTATTGTAAGATCACAGTATACATCCACAGAAAATGTGTGTTCATCGACTGTTTATGATGTTGGTAAGGCTTCCCATCAACAGTGGGCTATTAGCAGTTATGTTTTGGGTGAATCAAAAGTTATACAAGGGTTGGACTCAGTGGCTCATGCCTGTAAACCCAACAGTTTGGGAGGCCAAGGCAGGTGGATCACTTGAAGTCAGTAGTTTGAGACCAGCCTGGCCAACGTGGTAAAATCCTGCATCTACTAAAATTACAAAAAAAAAAAAAAAAGAAGAAGAAGAAGAAATTAGCCAGGCATGGTGGTTCACACCTGTAATCCCAGCTACTCAGGTGGCTGAGGCCGAAGAATCACTTGAACCCAGGAGGCAGAGGTTAAAGTGAGCCAAGATCATGCCACTGCACTCCAGCCTGGGAGACAGAGTAAGACTCTATCTAAAAAAAAAAAAAATGTGATACAAGAATTTTTGACTGCTCAGAGGCTCAAGGTTCAACAACTTAAACTTTTGCATTGTTCAAGAACTAATTGTGTATGCATGGTATAAAATTGTTCAGAATTGTAATTATTATTTTTGTTGTGGGTTTTAAAAGAAAAAGGATCAACTCTGTTATTTTCATCTCTGTATTTAGCCAAGTTTATGTCCAATGGGGTAATTCTAGCCATATTTTAAGATACTGCCAACATAGATTGTCTCTATTACCACTGACTGCCTCTTGAGAATGCCGCATGCATCAAAATCAAGCAGTAAGGATGAAATAATCTACTCTTTCCTTAACTGACCAGCCTTGCCTGACCGTGCACACTGATTTCATCTCAATACAGTCCACAGGCTTTTGTCTTTCTATGAGCTTTTCCTTCTATAATAAGAATAGGAATAGAAAATGACCACTGAGTTCTCCATCTTCCACCCCATGCCTCAGCCAAAGCAAGAAAGGGTGAAATAACTGCTAGGATATTATAAAGAACGATCTCCTGTAAAATCATGAACGTAGAGTGTATGTCAGAGACGTTGGAATCCTGCATCCTTAATGTTTAATGGTGTTTCCTACAAATGTTCCCTGAGTATTCCCAGTTTGGTGATATAGTCCAAGCTGCAGAGGGAAAGGATGTAATGTGATATTCATATTCAGTTTTCCACCTGATTTCTTTAGGGATTGACTCCATTTCTTCAAGTCCTGCTAATGTATATGGTGGTAATTCCAATATTCCCTTCTCAGGATATCAACAATGACAGTTCCTTAATTGCTCTCAGTGGATTTTATGTAGGACGGACAGTGAGGTTTGACCACTTGATTCATTTGAAATGGGCAATACTTCCACCTTGACATGATATCATATACTTGATATTTTCATGATTTATTGGTGGCCTGGACCAATATACTCTGGGTCAAAAGGTGTGATTTAAGGACTTAAACCTAAGAATAGTAGGCCAGCTCATTCTCAGTCACTACGTGACTTTTCATTAGAATATTGTGAAGTTCCATTGATAAAGATACTGATTAAAACCTTTTTTCTTGCTGTGTAACCACATACTGCTTTGCACCAATGATTGCGCACAAATATAAACATATTACTACACAGTAGGTAATTCAATATCAGTATGCGTGTGTGTGTATATATATACACATATATATACACATATACACATATATACATATATGTGTGTGTGTATATATATATACATAGAGAGAGAGAGAGAGAGAGAGACTTTTGTCCATTTAGGAAGACAAACATATTCATAATTATGTTTTCCATTAAAATGTACTAAATAGGAGAGTACCTTCCTGTGTTTCCCTGTTTTTTCCACATTCTCAGTGTTTTCAAAGATTCGATTCTGGCAGGTCATGGCGACTCACACCTGGCGTGGTGGTGAGCACCTGTAGTCCTGGCTATTTAGGAGGTTGAGGCAGGAAAATCGCTTGAACCCAGGAGAAGGAGGTTGCAGTGAGTTGTGATCACTCCACTGCACTCCAGCCTGGGCAAAGTGAGACCCTGTCTCAAAACAAAACAAAAACAGAGATCCAATTCCATCCCCATCTACTCCAAAATGCCCCTCTATTTATTATTATATTGATTAATGTATTATTCCTCAAAATTACATTACTTTCTAACTTAATATCATACAACCCAGCACTTACCACATCTTGAAATTTCCTCTGAAGGTAACACATGTCTAACCTGTTTCCCATATTATGTTTTAAGTTTAAAAAGATTGCTGACCAAAAAAGTTGATGTCAAAACTACAGAAAAGAGCCATTTCTTCCATGTCTTTAAAGGTGTCACTCTTGCTTTTCCACCCCCCGCCCCCACCCCAACACTCGTCCTACTTATCTTCCTCTGGCATTCACAGAGGGCTGAGTTTCTAGTAGATGTTAATTAAATTCTTTGCGTGTGATTGCTTGGTCTCTTTTAACTTGAAAAGGGGAAGGCAGTGTAATAGAACAAAGGAAGGAGCTGTTCATAGGTTCAGAAGTCATTCTTGGATTTCCAATATTTGTGTTTCATTCCTTAGAAAGTGCTGTCAACTCCCTCTTTGAGGAGCTCTCTGAAACAACAAAGGGACTTGTCATTTGTGCATACCCCAGACTGGCACCTTTGAAATCTTATGCAGTCTTGCTACCTACCATTTCTGATTTGTCTGACATTGACATGTACACACCCTGGAGCAGGCCTGTTGACTTCACTCAGGCTCGTGGAGTATAACCTACATCCACAGTACTCCATAAATAACTAATAGTGTGAAGCAGAGACCAGATTGACTGACAGACTTTGTAGAATGTAATGTCTGGTAACACTGACTTTAAGAGGCGATACGTGTGTGTGTGTGTATTCACATAGGCTAGCAAAAGTTCACTGACAGTGAACTTTTCCTCTAGCTCTGATAGAGTAACTGGCATTGGGCATTTCCTCCTGGCATAAACAACTCTAAAGCTGATAAAATGTACATGACAAATGTTTTAAGGCATTAAACAAAAGGCAGCACAGAACTGTAATCCTTGAGAGAAAGGAAACATGAGAGGTGAGGCTCAGTTTGCCCCAGTGCTCTGCCTGGGACACTTTCCTGCACATCTCCAGCAGAACTGTGGCCTCACTGACCTAAGCAGGAGATTGGAGCTGTGGTCTCAGAAACAGCTGGGATTTGGGGAGCCGAGTGCCAGAGCAGAAGCTGAGGACAAGGGTTTCCAGAAGTCTTGATGAAGACTCATTGCTGGTTTTTGGCTGAAGACTGCCCATGCCATGGCAGCAGTACCCAGGGCCCAGCAGTGGTCGCCTTCTGCAGGACTGGGCATGAGTGAAGGCATTATTGCTATGCACCACCAGGAAACGCTGGAGCTCCAGCTCAGCCAGAATGGAGAGACCTCATTGAGAATCTCAGTTAGGCATTCAGTTGAAACCTCAGAAAGTCCATACTGTAGCAGTAATATCTATACTCTTGAATAAGGGCCACACCTTAGTCCATAACTAGAATAAGTTCATGTCTGTGAAAGAAAAGACATGAAGCCTAATATGAGCAAAAAGACCAATTGGTAATTTCCCTGCTGCCAAAACAAAACTCAAGGCACTTTTAAGTTACAAAGAGATTATCTAGAATCATGAAAACATTTTATCTATAGTATCCAGAATAAAATTTTTAAAAATTGCTAGAGTTTCAAAGAAACGTGAATATGTTTCCCATGATGAAGGAAAACAATAGTCAATAGAAACAAGCCCTGAGATTAAATACCCTTGATGTTGAAATTTTCAGGCAAGGATTTTAAGGCAATTATTATAAATATAGCCAAGGAATTAAAGGAAAACATGGTCATAATGAGTAAACAGAGGGAAAGTTGCAGTAGAGAAATTATAACTATAAAAAATAAAATTTTAGAACTGAAAATATGTAGTAGATGGGCATAATAATAGTTAAGAATGGCAGAAGAAATGCTAGCCAAACTGAGGGCAGATCAAGATAATTATTTGACCTGAAAAGCAGAGATTAAAAAAGAATCAAACAAACTGTATGTCAGTGAACTAGCAGGACAGTATCCACATGGTCAAAATGCATGTAAGTTGAGTCTCAACAGGACAGTGGAGAGAAAAAAATTGTAAAATAATAAAACTTTTCTAATATTTAGTGAAAAAAATTAAAATACTTATTTTAAAAGTTCAGGAAACCCCAGTGGTATAAAAACAAAGAGAACCCACTCCTATGCCCCAATATAACCAAATTACTGAAAATCTAACACAAACAGAAAATTGTCAAAGCAGCTAGAGAGAAAAGACACATTACGAGGAAACAATTCTAATTAACATTTGATTTCTTGTAAGAAGATGCAGAATAATATTTTAGAGTGCTGAAAGAAGAAAAAAATACAAATCTATTTACCCCAAATTTTATATAAAGCAAAAATATCCTCTACTGTGGGTAAAAGAGACATTTTCCGATAAGTGAAAAACAATAAAATTAAGAATCAACAGACCTATACTGAAAGACATATTCAAAAGAAGCTTTCAGAGGAAACAAAATGAAACCAGAAAATGGTAATTACAGGATGACATGAAGGACACCAAAAATAGTAAGTATGCTAACAATTTAAAAATCTATGTGCATTTGTTTCTTAATTTTCTTGAAGACACCTGACTGTAAAATGTATGGCAATAACAACATAAAGGATACAGGTAACTGGAATTAAACTGTTATAAATGTTTTAAGTTTATGTAAATTGACATAATATTGACTGTATATAAACTATGAGTAGGTAAGGATGCACGTTGTAATCCCTAGAAGAACAAATTAAAAAATAATGCAAAGAGGTATATCTAAAAAGCTAATAAGGGAATTGAAAATGCAATGATAAAATTCTTTGATTATCCCCAGAGAAATTAGAACAAGAAGAATAGAGAGATAGAGATTAAATAGGACACATAGAAATATATGAGTACAGGAAACTTTAAACTTTGCAATAATTTCACTAGATGCAAATTAATTAAACATCCCCAGTGAATAAAGATAATCAGTTTTAGATTTAAAAATCAAGACTTACTGTATATCTAAAGTGACTCACTTTTTTTTTTTTTTTTTGAGATGGAGTCTTGCTCTGTCACCCAGGCTAGAGCGCAATGGCATGATCCTGGCTCACCGCAATCTCTGCCTCCTAGGTTCAAGTGATTCTCCTGCCTCAGCCTCCTGAGTGGCTGTGCTTACAGGCATGCATCACCATGCCTGGCTAATTTTTGTATTTTTTTGGTGGAGATGGGGTTTCAACATGTTGGTCAGGCGAGTCTTGAACTCCTGACCTCAAGTGATCCTCCTGCCTCGGCCTCCCAAAGTGCTGGGATTACAAGTGTGAGCCACTCTACCCAGCCTATGAGAGACTCAGTTTAAATACAGAGACACAGATAGGTTGAAAAAGAAAGAATAGTAAAAGATAAACCATAAAGCAGTAAGCATAAAAAAGCTATGGCTGGCCAGGCATGGTGGCTCACTCCTGTAATCCCAGCACTTTGGGAGACCAAGATGGGTGGATCACTTGAGGTAAGGGGTTTGAGACCAGCCTGTCCAACATGGTGAAACCCCGTCTCTGCTAAAAATACAAAAATTAGCCAGGCATGGTGGCGGGTGCCTATAATCCCAGCTACTTGGGAGGCTGAGGCAGGAGAATTGCTCAAACCTGGGAGGTGGAGGTTGCAGTGAGCTGACATCGTGCCACTGCACTCCAGGCGTGGGCAACAAGAGCGAGACTCTGTCTCAAAAACAAAAGCAAAACAAACGAACAAAAAAAGCTATGGCTAAGTTAATATAAAAAAATACAGACTTCGAGATAAGGAATGCTGTCAGAGGAAAAGAGAGATATCTGATATTAATAAAATGGTTAACTTATTAGAAAGATATATAAATAAAAACATCTATGTATACCATAGCTGAGCTTTGAAATACCTGAAGTAAAAAACTGACGGAACTTGATAAATTCACAGATATTTGGATATTTTAACATTCTCACTCAGTAACTGTTAGAACAATTAGGCATAATTTCAGTAAGTATATAGAATATTTAAAGTATATAGTCGTCTTGACTTGACATTTACAGATTATTCCAATAATTGCAGAATATGTATTTTTAAAGTGCAAGTAGATCTCACATTATCTTGATACATAATATAACAACAATAAGTATTAAATCTTAAAGATTATGTTCTTTAACCACAAGAAAATTAGGTTAGAAATCCAAAACAATAAGATATTTAGAAAAACCCCAACACGTTTAGGAAATTAACAATACTCTCCTAACCCATGGGTCAAAGAAAGTATAGGGGTAAGTTATTCCATATTTTAAGCTAAACTGTAATAAAAGAAAACATGTCAAGGCTTTCTGGATACAGCTAAAGTAGTGCTTGTTGAGAAATTATAGCTTTCATTGTTTAAATAGGGGGAAAAAGGGATAAAATCAATTATCTAAACTTTTTCTTCAAGAAGTTAGAAAAATAAATACAAAACAAACCTCTAGAAAGTAGAGAGAAGAAAATGTGACAAAAAAAATAAAATAGAAAACTGACAAATAATGGTGACAACTTACATAAATGAGGAGAATTGATATTGTCAAGATATCAGTTCTCCTGAAATTGATTTATGGGTTTAATACACGGTCAATGAAAATTCCAACAAGGTAGTAGAAATTGACAAGCAGATTCTAAAATTTGCATGGGAATTAAACGATCCTAGAATAGCTGAAACAGTCTTGAAAAAAAGAACAAATTTCAAGAACTTCCACAACCTGTTTTCAAGATTTACTATAAAGTTACAGCAATAAAGTGTGGTATTAGCATAAGAAAGACAAATAATCAATGGAACTCATTTCTGAATTAGACATACACATATACAACCATTGATTTTTGATAAAGTAGGAAGGCCTAAGATGAAATTATGGGGAAAAATGAACTTTAACCTCTACCTAACAATAATTAATTTTAGATGGATCATATTTCTAAATATAAAAGCTGAAAGTATGAAGCATGTGGAAGAAAAGAATGGAAAATGTTACAACTTTTGGGCTGGTAAAGACTTCTCAGGTAGAACCCAAAAAGTTTCTACCATAAAAAAACTGATCAATTGAATTTCATCAAAATAAAAATTTCTGCTCATCAAAAGACATTGCTAAAATGAATCACCAAGGGCCAGGCACAGCGGCTCACGCCTGTAATCCCAGCATTTTCGGGAGGCCAAGGTTGACGGATCATTTGAGGTCAGGAGTTTGAGACCAGCCTGGCCAACATGATAAAATCCCGTCTCTACTAAAAATACAAAAATTAGCCGGGTGTGGTGGGGTATGCCTGTAATCCCAGCTACACAGTAGGCTGAGGCAGAAGAATCCCTTAAATCTGGGAGGTGGAGGTTGCAGTGAGCTGAGATTGCACCACTGCACTCCAGTCTGGGAGACAGAGTGAGACTCTGTCTCAAAAAAAAAAAAAAAGAAAAAAAAAGAATCATCAAGTAACATATTAGAAAAATTATATTCAATTGCGTGACAAAGGACTTGTATCTACAATATATAAATATTCCTACAAATCAATAAGTTATAATGAACAAAAGACTTGAGGCACTTTACCAAAGAAGATAGCTAAATGGTCAATAAGCACATGAAACGGTGCCTAAAATTATTAATCACTAGGAAATGCCAGCTGAAACCATACTGAGGGAACATTGTAAAACCCACTGGAATGGTTATACTCAAGAAGGTTGACAACAGTAAATATTGGCACAATGTGAAACAACACAAATGCTCATACATTCTTGGTGGGAGAGTGGTCTACAATAAGTACAACTACTTGGATAATTGTTTGGAAGTTTCTTATAAAGCCGAGTATACAGTGAGCCCTACTGCAGTCTAATACACTCTTAGGTATTTGCCCAACAGCCATGAAAACATGTCCATAAAAAGACTTGTACAGGAAAGTTTATAGCAGCCCTATTCATAATACCTTCAAACTAGAAAGAACCCAGGTGTCTTTCAACCAGATAATAAATAATTGTGATCTATTCATACAATGAACTGTTACTGTCTTAGTCGGTTTGGGCTGCTATATAACAAAGTAGCATAGACTGGGTGTTTTATAAACAAAAGAAATGTATTTCTCACCATTCTGTAGGCTGGAAGTTTGAGACCAGGGTGTCAGCATGGTTGGGTTCTGGTGAGGGGCCTCTACCAGGTTACAGGCTGCCTTCTTCTCACGGTGTTCCTACGTGGCAGAAAGAGGGCAAGAGAGCTCTCTGGGGCCGCTTCGTAACTGCACTCATCCCATTCACAAAGGCTCCCCCTCCTTGACCTAATCAGCTTCCAAAGGCCCCACCTCCAAATACCATCACAATGAGGGTTAGGAGTTCAACCTAGGAATTTTGGTGGGGCGCAAACATTCAGACCATTAAAGTGAACAAGAAAGAAGGCTGCGCTTCTAACACGTATCACAATAGGGATGAGTCTTAGACATGAATTTCACACCTGGCATGAAGGAAGCCAGGCAAAAAAGGATGTGCTCTGTAATTCAGTAAGAAGTCCTAGAACAGGGGGAGACGTCAGAACAGTGATTACTATGGTAGGGTGGGGGTGGAACTGACTTGTCAGGGGAAATCACATACATCAGGGAAATGAGAAAATGTCTTATGTCTTAACTGGAATATATACATTTGAGGGTATGCACCCAAATGATCATGTGCGTTTGTCAAAAGTCATTGAATTAGGCTGAGTGCTGTGTCTCACACCTATAATCCCAGCACTTTGGGAGGCTGAGGCAGGTGGATCACTTGAGGTCAGGAGTCTGAGACCAATCTGGCCAAGATGATGAAACCCCATCTCTACTAAAAAACTGTCTGGATGTGGTGGTGTGCACCTGTAATTCCAGCTACTTAGGAGGCTGCAGCAGGAGAATCACTTGAACCCAGGAGACGAAGGTTGCAGTGAGCTGAGATTGCACCACTGCACTCCAGCCTTGGTGGCAGAGGGAGACTCCGTCTCAAAAAAAAAAAAAAAAAGCATTGAATTGTACATTTAAAATCTGTGCATTTCACTGTATGTAAATTTTACTTCAAGGAAAGAAAAAGGGGACATGTCTTGGCATATGCCTCCTTTCTTTAAGCCTATTAATTATAAAACTGGGTTACCCAGATCCTAGAATATAGTTGTGAATAGGGTACCTCTAAGAGCCATAGATAAGAATCTGGGGACCTACAAGTGTTGAAAACTCACAGTAGGGCTGACAATTATTATAATCTGCTTTTTTGTTACCATTTCAGATTATGACAAAGCACTGGTGTTCATCAGGAAACTAATGGGAGTAAAGGGTAAATAACTTAGTCAAAAATGCGGCTTTCTCTTTCAATATATTAGCAGGAGGCCATTTTCTGGTTTTGTGCGTCAAAGACAAGCATCCTATTTGTTTTTAGAAATCAAATCTAACTTTCTTTAGGGAAGGAGCTTTAATTTTAGAGCAAATGAAAAAGATCAATTAACCTATTAATTAACCCAGAGAAACTATTAGCCTGCGAGATAATAAAATTGCTTTTGAAAAGATTACCTGACAACTGCACAAATAATTACTTTTGCAGACATCCGGTGTTCTGCCTTTCTCTCTAAGATATTTGAGAGAGTTTAAATATCAAAGAATCCTGATTCTTTCATGAGTATTTTCTTCAGCTGTTATAAAAATCATGCTTCAGTGTTTCAGGGATTTTGTTTCGCGCTTGTCTAGGCAGTGGGGAGGAGGGGAGCTTTTGTGTGGTTCCAGGTAAAAGTATGCTACTCACAGCCTTTTGTAGGTCATGGCTTCTTCAGAATGTGTACAGTGCCACAGAGCTGGTCCTCAGACACATTCCCATATGACTACACACATATGCACACCGTCTTGCATATGATTTCAGAAGCTTGGCAGGCTGCTAGAATTTTGTCTCAGATCCTCTAGAGTCTAGATGGTGGAGGCTGGATGTAAGGTAGGAGACCACCCCTCATATTGTCTTATGCCCAATTTCTGCCTCCAAAGAAAGAAGAAGTAAAAACTAAAAGGCAGAAATGAAATTCACAGGCAGACAGCCCAGCACCACACCCTGAGTCTGTTAGTTAAAGATCGACCCCTGACCTCATCGGTTATGCTATCTATAGATTACAGACATTGTGAAAATGCACTGTGAAAATCCCCATCCTGTTCTGTTGCGTTCTGATTACTGGTGCATGCAGCCCCCAGTCACGTACGCCCTGCTTGCTCAATCGATCACGACCCTCTCACGTGGATCCCCTGAGAGTTGTGAGCCCTTAAGAGGGACAGGAATTGCTCGCTCAGGGAGCTTGGTTTTTGAGACGTGAGTCTTGCCGATGCTCCCGGCCAAATAAAGCCCTTCCTTCTTCAACTTGGTGTCTGAGGGGTTTTGTCTGCAGCTCATCTTGCTACAGATGGGCAGCCTTGGTTCTCATTTTTCATGCCATCTCCTCTAATGGAAACAGGAATGGTCTCTCTGTGTCGACACCTGCAGTGTGGGCCTGCATTTGGGAGGGCGTGGGGGTGTGTGTGCTGGGGCTGGCTACTGCTGTGCATTGCCCAGAGAATTTATCTCAGAAACTTTTGACAAAGGCATGGTTGGCTTCATTTTCTGCCTGTGAATTCAAGTAGGAGACAAATGGATTTCCTTCCTTTTTCTGATCCTGTGTGGGAACTATAGAAAAACGGGTGTTCCTACCTAGTTGGAAAGAAATGCTTTTCGCAAAGATGAATTCAGACAGCTTTATTTAATGGAAAAAATGTCTTGCCTGTTTCTAAATGGATTCTTCCCTGGTGGCTTATACCTGGCAAAGAGAAAAATTAGTCTCTTGACTGAACAAAGTCCCCGTCAAGATGAAGGAAAAGAGAGAAGTGAGAAAAGAGGCCAGAAGAGCCAGGATTGAAGGCACCATGCCGGGGGTGGGGTGCGCGCTAAGGGTAATCGTTGCCTGGAGGCACATAGGCTAGTCCATCAGTTCCAAAATTCCAAAGCTTGGCTGTGTAAAGGACAACATCTAGGAGTATTGAGAAGCAATGTGGGCAGTGCTGAGATTCAAAAAGGGCATCCCTACTCCCAAAGGGTAGCCCCACCCAAGTGAGTGGACTTGCAGAAATTATGGTACCTATCTGAGCCTCAGTTTCTCCATTTGTGGATGGGAATAATCACACAAGGTATTTTGCAGAGCAAATGAGAAAATCTTCATGAGAGTCTGGCTGACTGCGATAGCAGTCTGGGAGAAAGTTGTCAAAGAAAGGTGTTCTGTATCTGCCCAAATTAACATTAGGATGTTTCATGGGAGCTACTTATTTCAGAGGAAAAGCTGCAGATGGTTTGGAAGATGATGAGCTTTGGTGAATGCTATGCTCTGAGATTGATGGAAAAACAGATATGGGAGAAACTAGCAAAGCCGTGAAGCCATTAAGGAACTGATCACCTAAAAGGCAGTCAGCAAAGCTGTGCAGGTCTCCTAGGGAGGTAAGATGGTATATTAGTCAGGGTTCTCTAGAGGGACAGAACTAATAGGGTATATGTATATATAAAAGGGAGTTTATTAAGGAGAATTGACTCACACCATCACAAGGTAAAGTCCCACGATAGGCCATCCATAAGGTGAGGAGCAAGGAAGCCAGTAGTGGCTCAGTTTGAGTCCCAAAACCTCCAAAGTAGGGAAGCCGACAATGCAGCCTTCAGTCTGTGGCTGAAGGCCCAAGAGCCACTGGTGTAAGTCTAAGAGTTCAAAAGCCAAATAACTTGAAATCTGATGTTCGAGGACAGGAAGCATCTGGCACAGGAGAAAGAGGAAGGCTGGAAGACTCAGCAAGTTGGCTTCTCCCACCTTCTTCCGCCTGCCTTATTTTAGCTGTGCTGGCAGCTGATTACATCCAATGGTGCCCACCCACATTGAGGGGGTGGGTCTGCCTCTCCCAGTCCACTGACTCAAATGTTAATCTCCTTTGGCAACACCCTCACAGACACACCCAGAAACAATACTTTGCATCCTTCATTCCAATCAAGCTGACAGTTAATATTAACCATTTACAGATGGAGATAGTGTGAGTCAAATAAGAACAAGAGCACCTTATGAAATAACATATGTAGAAGCCAAGGCTTGCAATGTACAGTCTAGCAGTGGCCTTTCATGGTAGAGAGACTCATTCTTGTGTAAAAATGAAGATATTCAATTAACGCATCCTATTGGTTGTATTTTATAACAGGATGAGCACATTTACTTACTTCAGCTAAATTGAAAATCAAGGCCTCACAATATCACTTGTGTGTGTGTGTGTGTGTGTGTGTGTGTGGTGGTGGTGGTGGTTGTGATGAAATTGAGGAAGAATATTTGAGATAAAGCTAATCTTTGATAAAATTCCTTCTGTTCAATGGTGATCCAGGGCTGGAGACAGAGACCAGGAGAGCTGCCTTCCCAGGCAAGAAGGGCATTTGGTCACTCAGATTGTTTAGAACTGCCAGCTATGATATGAACACAAAGCAGACTGACCCTTAGTCAGATCTATTATTGTTTTAAATTCTCTATAGATAATGTCCTATGTTATTTCCCACCCCTGGGCAGACTGATCCCACCACAAACCCTGTTCTACCTCCACCCCACACTGCCCCTGGGAACAGCATATGAACAAATGTCATTGTTAATTCCTGATCAGTTGTGGCTGTGTCAACAAATCAGGAGATTCATTAGGATGTATGGATTATGGCAGCTTAAGAAACAAAAACTACACGACAGACTTAGATTTATGCTTGGAGAATGTCCAAATGAGTTGGAAAGGTAAGACTAACAAATCTAGAATAAAAGTGATGGTCTTTGCCAATTTCACTGCCCCACGGGCAGAGTAAACATTGTTCTCGAGGTCCATCTGTCCCTAGACATAACTATAAAATCCTTAACTCATGGGAAGAGGCTATGTGGTAGCTCCTTTGAAAGCTTTCCTTGCTGTTTAAGAGAAGTCTAGTCTGCCAGAATAAAAATAAAAATTTAAAAACCTCTACTGAGAAGACAAATTAGAAGATAATGCAAGGAAAAGTGGGTAAACATGGGAAGAAGGGGCTGCCTGGAGTAAGCGGTAAAATAGTCTTAAGCATTCTGTGCAAAGTAAACACATGTATATGCAATTAATTCCAAGGTCGCAGGGAGTGAACGACATAAAGCGATCACATCATTGTCTGAGGAACCATTCTCTGCCAAGAAAAAAGGCAATAGTCTCATATTCTTATCTAGACTAGTTGACTATGAAAAGAAAAGAGGGCAACAAGTCAGCTTCCCTTACTTAGAGAGGTTGTTAGGGGGCAGGACATGTGTTAGTGAGACACTTCACACCTTCCCTGGTAGGTACCTGGAGCAGGCTGAAATAAACAAAAGTGAATGCAGGTGATATAGGTGTGTGTGTGGGGGCATGGGGGAGCAGTCTTCCCTACCTGCAGGGGAAAGCCTGTAAGGAAAGCCCTTGCAGCAAAAAGGTAACTCAAATACTCGATGAGTCCTACCTACACACTAACCTTATGGATTAGTATTTTTTAAAAGTCTCACCTTTGCATACTGTTTGTGAGTTAGAAATGACTTGACTAGAAATGATTTCATGTATCATAATTTTTAAAAATTTTTGCAATTTTCTAAGAATATGTATGACTAAACGTATATGCTATAAACTATAGTGATAAACATGATGATGATGATGATGAAGATGATGATTGATGATGACACTGATGACAATGATAATGTGCTCTCTAGAAAAAGGAACAATATTCCAGATATTTTAACATGCTGCTACTGTATTAGTCCATTCTCACACTGCGATAACTACCTGAGACTGGGTAATTTACGAAGAAAAGAGGTTTAATTGAGTCACAGATCCACAGGCTTAACAGGAAGCATGGCCAGGGGGCCTTAGGAAACTTACAATTATGGTGAAAGGTAAAGTGGAAACAATTATGTCTTCACATGGTGGCAGGCGAGAACGAGAGCGAGAGCGAGCAAGCACAAAGCAGGAGGTGCTGCAAAGTTTAAAGCAACCAGGTCTCATGAAAACTCACTATCACAAGAACAGCAAGAAGGAAGCCTGTCTTGATGATTCAATCACCTCCCCCCCCGGCCCCTCTTCTAACACAATTTGATGAGATTTGGGTGGGGACACACGGCCAAATCGTATCAACCACATTTATTTATCACAGCAGTTATTATTATCTCTGTTCTATATAGATGAAGAAATGGGGGTTAGAGAGGTTAACAAATTGCCCAAGAAGATAGAGTTTAGACCAGTCTATCCATGTACCATCAAGGCCATAGCTTTGCCCTTATTTTGCTTGAAGTTGAAAATTTCTTTTATATTGTTGTTTGATTTTGTTGTATTACAAAGCCAAATCTAAAGAATTTCATTGTAGTAATATGCATAGTAGGTGTAATTAGAGGTAGGCTTACTTTATTTATTTATAGATTTAGTTTGCAATTTAAAATCCGTGAAGTGATAGCATGTGTCGTAGCCCATCATGAATTTCGAAGGAAAACACTGTGACTGTACTGAGCTTCTAAGAAAAATCCAAGAGGGTAAGCAGGAGTTCTGAGATGCAGATGCACAATCTTAATTACATTAGCTGCCTCCTTGGGCCATTTTGTGTATGTAGGGGGGTAGGCAGTGGGGTTGGTTCTTAATGTAATGAGTGATTTCACCAAAGAGGGAGACAGGTCTTGACTTGATGTGTATTGATACCCAGCAGATGACTAGAAGACTTAAGAACAGGGAGGTTAGAGGAAATTGTCACATTTTCACTGGGTTAGGAATTTTAAAACAAAAACATGAGCTTCAATGAGAGAAAGAACATACATGGCCTATTTTAATGATCATGAGCACAGGAGAGTCTGAAGTGAGGTTCCATCGCAAGATTCAAAGGTAGGACAATGAACACATTGAAAGCTAAGGAGAGGAGTAAATGTAGGAGGAATACATTATTAGGGAAAAGGAAACACAAATTGCATTTCTTTTGCAAAACTAAAGAAAAGGAGAGTGATGAAGAGAACCACATGGGCAAAAAAATAAAGATGTAGAAAATTCTGGATGACGTTAACAAATGAATGAAGGCATGTGCCAGTAGTTTGTTTAGGGCAGCTAGTCTGTTCAGACAGAGAGTTACAGGGTCTGTCAGAGGGGTGGAGGCACAGGCGACAGTGGTGGAGGGGTGCTGGGGCTGAGGTCCAGTGAGCTGCTTGCCTCCGCGTCAAGAAAGAAGAACTGAAGGTCACATTCTGGAAACAGAAAGCCACTTTCCTAGGGGCAGTGTGAAATGTTAAAAGGTTTTATGTTATGCCAGAGAGGACACTTAGACAATTAGAGTTATTTGAAGGTTGACAAGGCAGCAGGCTTAGATGAATTACACCCCAGCAGTGTGGAGAGGAAGCACCAGTGAAATATGAAATTTGGAGAGGCTGAGCCACTCCCAGCACTGGGGGAAAGGAGATGGTTCTTCTGAATTCTGCAGTGCAGGAATGGCAGAGCACACCTGGAAGCCAGGAGGGAGCAAGTGTTACCCTTGAACCAGGCAGACGCTGGAGAGGCCCAGGTATCTCATCTCTCCTCTCCTCCTGCCCTGTGGGAAGAGCATATTCCCCCTCTGCCTTTTTCTTTCCTTTTGTCTTCAGTCCTCCCGCCTGACTAGTACATGGTTGGTCCGTCCTGTCATAGAACAGAAACTAGATGTTTCCAGAAATTTTATGCCACAGCACTTGAATATTCTATTGTTTCATGATGCTTTTACACTTAGAAGAAAATATTACATAGTAAACACTTAAAATAATATGAAAAATTGATTGTCAAATGACTTAGAAGACCTGGTTACTATGTCCAATAAATGCTTGGTGTTTTGTTTTACTCACCCCTCTTAACGTCTCCATGTTTCAACACCTATAAAATAAGAAGAGTAAATCTGTACTCTTCACCAGTTTTCCTGAAGACCACATGAGATAAATATGCGAAAACACACTATGAAAAGCACAAAATGCTTTATAACCCACAGCATTATTTTTGTAAGAATGAAGCAAAACTGTAATTGTGTCTGAAATCTAAGAATGGATAGAGGGAAGATATATTCCGCTGTAGACTCAAACATGGTTTGATTAAAGTCTGACTACAAGAGGAAAAATCACTTCCTGATGAATTATGAGACCCAATTTATGGAATAAATTATTGGATTGGCTGTCAAAAAAGTCCAATAGTGGCCATAATTTATCTTGATTAGCGGAAAGGTTTCATAAACTATAGTGTGCAAAATGTTGATCCGTTTAGTAAGCACACTGTGCAGGGGCCCCTGCAGAAGGCAGGCACCCCCAGCTCTGCAGAGGGCAGCACAGTGACCCACTGCCTTTTATCACAGCTGTGGGACAAAATGGAAACTAGACGCCGTCATGGAAAATGATCAGTCTGCATGACAGGCGCACGGAAAGGAAGCATGGCATTTGAAAATACACTTCTTCCAAATATCTTTAAAGATTTCTGAACCAGAGCTCACCCACCTATCTGTAGCCTCCAAATTATAAACAATCATTGGAGAATTTGGGTTTGTTGCCCAGTGGCTCTGCCTTCTTTTGCTCTTAAATATTTTTTCCAAATGCGCAGACCATAACCAAATAACAAAGAAAGCAGCTGTGATGCTACTACACTGTGGTAAGTCCCCTTTGAGGATTGTCATTATGGAAAGGAGAGAAACTTAGAATCTTGATTCTCAATAGGTTATTCTTGATGAACACTTGCTAACCCCAAGGCATTCATTTAATGGAGCAAGGTTTCGTGCATTTCAAATGTCAGCCTGAGATTCTGGTAAGATGCTAGGAAGTGCTCCAGCCGGGAAGTGCCACCATATTTCCTTCTCAGCCTCACTTTAGAGAGGTCAAGTGCATCTAGAAAATGCCAGGCTTTAGAGTGAGAGTATGAAATACCCCCTTGGGTTCTTTTTTTTTTCTTTTTTCTTTTTTTTTGGAAACAGTGTGTTACTCTGTTGCTCAGGTTGGAAAGCAGTGGTGTGACCATAGTTCACTGCAGCCTCAATCTCCTGGGCTCAAACGATCCTCCCACCTCAGCCTCCTGAGTAGCTATGACTAAAGCATGTGCCACTATGCCCAGTTAATTTTTAAAAAAACATTTTTTTTGTAGAGATGAGGTCTTGCTATGTTGCCTAGGCTGGTCTAGAGCTCCTGCCCTCAAGGGATCTTCCTGCCTGGTTTCTCTAGCAGAATTCCTGAGGCTATTCCTACCTGTTGTAATGAAACTTCTGGATTTGCTCTCCTCTCCAACCACACCCTCCCCATCAGCATCTTCTCATCTGCCCTCTGGAGATGTGGATTTACCTGGTCCTGTGAAGGCAGGTCTCCCATTTAGAATACTCAAATGTGGCCAGGTGCGGTGGCTCATACCTGTAGTCACAGCATTTTGGGAGGCTGAGGCAGGTGGATCACCTGAGGTCAGGAGTTCAAGACCAGTCTGACCAACATGGCAAAACTCCGTCTCTACTAAAAAATACAAAAAAATTAGTGGTCACAGTGGCATGTACCTGTAATCCCAGCTACTTGGGAGGCTGAGGCAGAAGAATCTTCTGAACCCGGGAGGCAGAGGTTGCAGTGAGCCAAGATGATGCCACTGCATTCCAGCCTGGGCAATGACAGTGAAAACTCCATTTCAAAAATAAACAAATAAATAAATAATAAACAGAATACTCAAATTCAACTCCGCACCCAAATGAGGAAGGCCATCAAATAAGACAGAAGGTGATGATTCCCACTATTTGAGTAAGACAGCCACATGTGGACAAATGGCTTGTGCAAGTTAGGGGAGTAAATGGCATGGCCACATGACCTTGTTTGGCTGCTGCTGGTTAGAAGAGGTCCTTGGTATCAGCCAGATCGATTTGGTTTCTTGAATCTTAGCTTTTCCTCTCCTTAGTCCCCAAATATCAAAGGGCAAACCACTTGACATAATTTCTAGCTGCCATCTCCCAATGCAGTAGTTTTAAAGGCTGAAAAGCCAAAGGCACCACTAGAAATTACATATATTGTGGGGCAACACATGGAACTTAAAGTGACACGAGGAGGAGAGGAGAGGAGAGGCGAGGGGAGGGGAGAGGGAAGTAGGGAGGGGAGAGGAGGGAGGGGAGGGGAGGGTGAATTGCAGCCAGCTGCTGCCCCACTTTTCACACCTATCCAAGTGACTCTTCCAACTTCGAAGTATACATTCAGATTATGTTTTAGTGAAATGCAGTAAAACAAACAGATGTTAAACTGCTTTAATGCATATCTTGTTTTATCCCCATAACAATTCGGTTTCTGGCTTTATCATTCCTATTTGAGAGATGAAAAACTGAGACTCAGCGAGATTTTTGTTCCCCCCCCCAAAAATCACAAAGCAAATTCATCACAGAACCTGAACAGTAATTGAGATCCAGTGGAAGGAGAGCAGACCAGGGAGGCTGACTTTGTTATAGGAATGTGTGCATTTTACCTATTAGTTCAAGGGGTTTTGTTGGTGTTTTATCATGCTCCACAACAAATAGCAAAAGCAACAAATAAATGGCATAGGACAGTGCAAATGAATAGGATCATACCCAATGTGTTTTAAGAAAATAAGTCAACAATCAATAAAAATGTATCTGGGAGTGCTGGTTCCCTCAGGGCCCCTGGAACAGGGGTGCACAGTTAAGAAACATACAGAGTTCTGCTCTAAGAAAACATGTGCATTCCTTAAAAATCACCACATTATACAAAATCACACAAATAAAAACACAACAGTTATGAGGGAAATGGGGTTATGGACACAACATTTAAACATGTTGTCAGTGAGAAATAAAAGACAGGAACATAGTAAAAATTGGTAGGATAGTTTCACACAAGTTACATGGTTAAGAAATACATTAAAACTACAAGATACGTGGCACTCTACCTTGAAAAAGCCCCGGAGTTCACTTGGAGGAGTAAGAACTGAAAAGGCTATAGTTGTGAGTGTTTGGGAAGAGGTAGAAGCAGAGGTGTTGAAATCAGACAGAAATAACACCAGATATGGCTGCGTGTGGCCTGTCAACACACAGAGAACCCAGGCAGTGGCAGCTCGAGGGTGTGCATGCATGTGTTTTATGAATTTCTGCAGACTCAATTCCTGGGCTGCAAGTAGTTTTTCTTCATTCACTTAGTGCCTCTCCCAGACCAAATCACACATATGCAAATGGGAAATCAACCTGATGCTCAAATTGTTCTCTAATCTATCAATTACATTGAAACAAAGTCACATTTTGAAAGCAATCGTTTTAACAGAAGTGATTGCACCTAGGTCCACCCTCTAAGGAGCTTGCAGTCTCTTTCAGAATAAAATATGGACAAACAGGAAATCCTGGATTTGTAAGTGCCAAACTGAATACGCAGGTGTTTTGGAAAGGGAGGGGTCACCGGGGCAGTCAAAGAAGTTTTCTTGCAGGAGGCAATTCCAGAAGAAATGATGTCAGCAAAGTCAGAGAAGTGAAAATAATTGTGATGGGAGAAAAGAGAGGAAGAGGTAGAGGACAGAGGGGACACCTGCTCAGGGGTGAGTGAGAAACAGGTTTGAGAAGAAGCTGGGCTGGCTGTGATAAACACTGAGGAATGTCACTGCAAAGGAGGTGTCTTTTAATGTTTGGATGTAAATCAAGTCTGTAGCACAGACTTAGGGAATGAATATTTTACAGAATTGCTGTCATCATTCTGTATCTTACAGTCCATTCTGTTCATTTCTCATTCAACAATATTGATTGAGTTTCTGCTGTATGCCAAACACGTTCACAGCTGCGGATTCAGCTGTGAACACAAAGGGTGAAGCATCTACCATAAGGAGTAGACATCCTAGCAGAGGAGACATGTGGCCGCCAGCTAAGGAGACAGGCACCCAGTGAGCTAAAAAAGCAGCCAGGGCTGGGGGCATCAGGCAGAATCAGGAGGCAGGGAAAGATGAGCTGTGGAGGAAGCCAGCTGTCTCAGAGAGGGTGGTCAGAGAGGTCCTCTCTAAGGAGTCAACATCTGAATCCCGAGGTGCCCAAAAGGAGTGGGAGCAGGTCTCAAAAAGTTGGTCTCAGGCAGAGGAAGCAATGGATGGAAAGGTCTGAGATGTTGAGAGGCAGCCGCTGGTCTGTGGGGGTGCAGTGGGGTGGGAGTGGTAGGAGAGGCTGTGGGGGTGGAGTGGGGTGGAAGTGGTAGAGGAGGTGGGGGTGGAGTGGGGTGGGAGCATAGGAGAGGATGTGGGCTGGAGTCCATGGGGAGGAGTTGGGGCTTTATCCTCAGTTCCGTGGAAAGCAGCTAGGTCATGTTGAGCAGCAGTGTGTTGTGATCTGATTCACTTTTTTAAAAGTATTTTATTTCCGTAGGTTATTGGGGAACAGGTAGTGGTTGGTTACACAAGTAAGTTCTTTAGTGGTTATTTGTGGGATTTTGGTGCACCCGTCACCCAAGCAGTATACACTGCACTCAATTTATAATCTTTTACTCCTCACCCTCTTCCACCCTTTCCCCCGAGTACCCAAAGTCCACTGTGTCATTCTTATGCCTTTGCATCCTCACAGCTTAGCTCCCATTTATGAATGAGAACATATGATGTTTGGTTTTCCATTCCTGAGTTACTTCACTTAGAATAATAGTCTCCAATCTCACCTAGGATGCTATAAATGCCATTAATTCATTCATTTTTTTAATGGCTAAGTAGTATTTCTTCATATATATATGTATATATATCTATATATATCTATCTCACAGTTTCTTTACCCACTCGTTGATTGATGAGCATTTGGACTGGCTCCACATTTTTGCAATTGTGAATTGTGCTGCTGTAAACATGCATGTGCAGGTATCTTTTTTCATATAATGACTTATTTTTCTCTTGGTAAATACCTAGTAGTGGGATTGCTAGATAAAATGGTAGTTCTTTTAGTGTTTTTTGTTATTGTTGTTGTTGTTGTTGCTGTTTGTTTGTTTATTTAGATGGAGTCTTGCTCTGTTGCCTAGGCTGAAGTGCAGTGGCACAATCTCAGCTCACTGTAACCTCCACCTCCTGGGTTCAAATGATTCTCCTGCCTCAGCCTCCCAAATAGCTGGGACTGCAGGTGCACACCACCACACCTGGGTAATTTTTGTATTTTTAGGAGAGACAGGGTTTCACCATATTGCCCAGGCTGGTCTTGAACTCCTGACCTTGTGATCTGCCTGCCTCGGCCTCCCAAAGTGCTGGGATTACAGGCGTGAGCCACCACACCCAGCCAGTTCTTTTAGTCTTTTAAGGAATCTCCACACTGTTTTCCATAGTGGTTCTACTAGTTTACATTTTCTCCAGCAGTGTGGAAGTATTCCTTGTTCACTGCATGCATGCCAACATTTATTTGCTGGGATAATTGGGAAGCTACACGTAGGAGAATGAAACTGGATTCTTATCTCTCACCTTATGCAGAAATCAACTCAAGATGGATCAAGGACTTAAATCTAAGACTTGAAACTATAAAAATTCTAGAAGATAACATTGTAAAAACCCTTCTAGACATTGGCTTAGGCAAGAATTTCATGACTAAGAACCCAAAAGCCAATGCAATAAAAACAAAGATTAACAGCTGGGACTTAATTAAACTAAAGAGCTTTTGCGTGGCAAAAGGTACGGTCAGCAGAGTAAACAGACAACCCGCAAAGTGGGAGAAAATCTTCACAATCTATACGTCTGACAAAGGACTAATATCCAGAATCTACAATGAACTCAAACAAATTAGCAAGAAAAAAACAATTCCATCAAAAAGTGAGCTAAGGACATGAATAGACAATTCCCAAAAGAAATTATACAAATGGCCAACAAACATATGAAAAAATGCTCAACATCACTAATGATCAGGGAAATGCAAATCAAAACTACAATGAGATACCACCTTACTCCTGCAATAATGATTCACATTTTTTAAAATATAATTTTGCTTATACTTGGAGATGCTCTAGGGCATAAAATTGGAAACACAAAGAGGAGGTATGGGAGAGTTGATGGTGGCTTGGACCTGGGTGGTGGATGTAAACAGGGAAGGAAGGAAGGGAGGGAGAGAGGGAGAGAGTGGGGAAGGAGAAAGGAGAGAGCTGGATTCAGTGTTTTGAAGTTAAAGCCCACAGGATGCACTAATAGGCTGTTTGTGAAATATGAAGGAAAGTGAAAATTGAGGATAACTTCAGCTCTGCTCCCTTCCCCAGAGCTGAGTAGATGAAGATCTAATTTACTGAGATGTGGATGACTGGGAGGGCGGAGTGTTGTGTGGACTCCCCACCCCAGATTCATGTGTTGAAGAGCTAATTGATTGCGAGGACCTCAGAAGGTGACTGTCTCTGCAAATCGAGCCTTTAAAGAGGTGATTAGGTTAAAATGAGGCCATGGAGTTGGAACTTCCTCCAATATGACTGGTGTCCTTATGAGAAGAGGACATTTGGACCCACAGTGAGACACCAGGAATGCACTGCCACAGAGAAAAGATCATATGAGGACACAGTGAGAAGGTGCCGTCTGCAAGCCAGGGAGGGAGGCCTCAGAGGAATCCAGCCCGGCCGGCACCTTGATCTCTGACTTTCAGCCTCCAGAACTGTGAGAAAATAAACTCCTGTTACTTAAGCCACTCAGTTGTGGAAATAGAGAACTCAAGGTCTTTATTTTAGATATGTTTTAAAGTGTCAAATGAAGCTCAAAAGAAAAAAAAAAAAAGACTAAAGACTATAGATTAAGCTACATAGGAGACCCAAGGACAGCAAATCATTTTGTTGGGGATAAAAGTGATATTTGTAGGCAATAATGCAGCTTTTCCGATTTAGCACTAAATACATTTTAGTAATTTTCTTGTGGCCCAGCTGAGGATAGCTTCTCAAGATATCCCTATGGTTTAACTGTATTTTTCACCCACTGACACTGGCTGAGGTCAGTGGAGCCAAGAGACGTAGTGGCTTACGCAAGTTTCTGATTTATTAGGTTACAACAGTGGGGAAAATTTATCCTTAGTCTAGTCCACGAATCTGCTCACCAATGAAAAGGAAATATAACTGGGAATTATAGTGTTACTGACTCCATAATACTTCAATAAAATCTCTGTTTCCAATATGAGAAGGAGTCGGGCAAACACGGGAACTTGCTTAAGGAAAATAACCATGATATTGACACCCAACAGGAAGTCTAGAGTAAGAAACCTACCCCACTCCCTTTCTAGCAGTGATTGCTTATGACAGGAGAAAATAGATTGGAAAAACAAAGGGGAAAGATTCAACAGAAACTGTAATGTGACACAGGTTAGTCTCCTGAAAGGAGCAAAGAAAATCAGCTCAGGAGTAAATTGGGATCTTTCTTCTCTTGCCAGGACAAATTCTTCACTTTCAAGATCAAGATTAGGGAGCTGATTAGAACAGGTTACCTTCTATTTATATATGAGCACTTTTTAATTCCATAGCCATTTAGAAGAAAAATCTGAGTAATCATCACCTCAATGACAGAAGCTAGATCAACCTCCCACAAGCTGCAGCTTTAGAGTATTGGATGGAAGGAAATTGATCCTGAGATGTGAGATCCCATAATATTTTCACTAACAGGTTTCCATGAGACGTGGATGTTTCATTCATTTGTGTCTACACACCTATTTCTGCACTTCTTCCTACAATATCTCTTTTGAGCCAGCCTCAAAAGAGGCTGACCAAACACAAATGCGTTCCAAACAATCCTCTGTTATGTTCTTTTTTAATTTTTATTATTATTACTATTTTTGAGACGAAGTCTCACTCTGTCACCCCCAGGCTGGAGTGCAATGGCACGATCTTGGCTCCCTGCAAGCCCCGCAACCTACCAGGTTCAAGTGATTCTCCTGCCTCAGCCTCCCAAGTAGCTGGGATTACAGATGCCCACCACCAAGCCTGGCTAATTTTTGCATTTTTAGTAGGGATGAGGTTTCACCATGTCGGCCAGGCTGGTCTTGAACTCCCAACCTCAGGTGATCCACGCACCTTGGTCTCCCAAAGTGCTGAAATTATGGGCGTGAGCTACTGTGCCCAACCTTGTTATGTTCTTTTCTTGGAGGTCTGAGGGAACTGGAATGAAGGTAGTACACTATAAAGAAAATAACTTACATGGCCAACTAGAGTTCCCCCAAAACCCTCTTCTTTAACACAATTAAAACTCATTAAAGTAATGTTGTGCTGCAAAGTGGCCTTTTCAAAGACTGTGAGAGGTGCATTTTATTCACATATATTTGCATTGAGTTCAAGTATCCCTAATTCTCATTATGTGTAAGGCATTTACTATGAAAAGACCGTAGAATATTCAAACCACAACATGACATGCATACAATTCATAACAAACTTTTCAAGCTATGAAATATTTTATGGTAGGACAGAGAAGCACACTCTGAGTTCTTTGTAGCAGAATTATTTGGTGTCACATGATGATTAAGACAATGGCTTCAGTCACAAAGGCTTGGGTTTAATCCTTGCTCAAGCTTTAATTGGCTGTTACTTTGGACAAGTTCTCTCTCTCTTAAGTGTATTTCCACTTGAAAGAATGGGTAATAACAATGTCTCCTGTAGGGTTACTGTAAAGATGAAAACTGTATTATCAAAAGCTGAGTATAGTGCTTGGTATAGAGTGAAAAGGGCCCACAATGGTATCTGTGATGATGATGGTGGTGATAGTGATGATGGTGTTAATGGTGATGGTGCTAATCGTGGTGATCATGATGATGGTGTTGATGGTGATGGTGATAATGATGGTGGTCATGATAATGGTGTTAATAGTGATGGTGATAATGATGGTGAGATCATGATGATGGTGTTAATAGTGATGGTGATAATGATGCTGATCATGATGATGATGTTAATGGTGATGGTGATAATGATGGTGATCATGGTGATGGTGTTAATGGTGATGGTGATAATGATGGTGATCATGATGATGGTGTTAATGGTGATGGTGATAATGATGGTGATCATAATGATGGTGTTAATGGTAATGGTGATAATGATGTTGGTCATGATGGTGATAATGGTGGTGATCATGATGATAGGGTTAATGCTGATGGTGATAATGGTGATGATAATGATAGTGAAAGTGATGGTGGTGTTAATGGTAATGGTGATGATGGTGATGATAATGATGGTGACAGTGATGATGCTGATGGTGTTTATGGTGATGATGGTGATAGTGATGGTCATGATGATGATGGTGATGGTAATGCTTCTGATGCTGATGATGTTAAACTGAACCAAGTCTCTCTGAAATGAAATGTGGTGCTGCCTTCTTAGATCATTGGGCAAAAAGAAGGCCTCTTGGGACATGTTTCTGCTGTGGCTTGTGCCTTTCAAGTCCTTGGGATGCTTTCTAATAAGAAACGTAAGTTAGTTGAATGTATTTTACAGAAATGCACCATTTAATAGTCCCTCACATAATGCAGGATCAGGTGATATAGAAGTAGACAATCATGTTGTAACTTCTAATAAATTGTTCAATCATAATATTCAATGCTGCTGCACCATTGGTTGTATTAGCAAGCATCAAAAAATCCTTAAATGATAATGTAGCCAACTTATACAAAATAAGCTTAAGATTACTGTTTTGGTCAAATAATTTTCTTGCATCCGGAGAGGGAGATGAAGAAAAGAAAAACATTTTATTCCATTGTACTATATTAAATAAGTTTTATTGTATTTATTTATTTTTTAATATATAAGTGAGTATTCTCTCAAACCTTAGACTTTTTACTCTGGCCTTTCATTGTTACTTGATTGGCTCTTACTTTGGTCCTATTTTTAACTAGCAAAATATCAGACAAAATAAATGGAAGAAAATACAATTATCTAAAAATGCAACATGTACAATTGCACAGTCTAGAAATAACTTGGGTGTCCACATGTGAGGTAAGCATCTGGAACTAGTAAACCATAGTGAGACATTATAGACTCGTCCCCCCTCCCATTATGGACTTGACCTCCCATCCCATGTTCCTGGAGATCTGGTCTATGATGAGATTTCAGGAGAGATAATATTGTAATTTCCTTCTGAGTATCTACAGGTGATTAACTAAACCAGATCCAACTGGGAACTCCTCCCGTACTACACAGTGTACACTGGTCTAATAAATGAATGAACATATACAAGAACAAATGAAACCATCTCGGGGTGTCCTCAATTTGGAGAGATGCTTGAAATCAATCTGTCTTATGAAGGGACTTGGAAGAGTCAAAGTCTTATTCACCAAGATCTGGCTCAGGCTTTGAAAGAAGGGACACCTGACCTCAGATGATCCTCCTGCCTCGGCCTCCCAAAGTGACCCTGTCTCTACTAAAAATACAAAAATTAGCCGGGTGTGGTGGCACATACCTGTAATCCCAGCTACTTGGGAGGCTGAGGCATGAGAATCGCTTGAACCTGGAAGGCGGAGCTTGCAGTGAACGGAGATTGCGCCATTGCACTCCAGCCTGGGCGACAGAGTGAGACTCTGTCTCAAAAAAAAAAAAAAAAAAAAAAACAAGAATATTTTTTCATTCTGTACACTTGGCCAGAGATGGTTTTGACTGAAATTCATTGGTTAGCTAACAGTGCTTACTGGGTTTTATTGTTGTAATAGCTCACATAAGTTCATATAAGTCACTCAACATGATGACATATCTGTTCAATGAAATGATTCCACCAGAGGTTCTCAAAGTGTATCTGGGGACCCTGGGGATACCCAGCACCTTTCTTAGGACATTTAGAAAGTCAAAACTATTTTCATAATAATATCAAGATGTTATTTGCCTTTTGTACTTTCATTCTCTCATGAGTATGAAAAATTAATCTATTTGGTTTCAGAGTGCACATTACAACTAACCTTGTCAGGTTTTGATATAGTATCATATAAAAATATCTGCAGTTATCTAATAAAGCAATTAAAACATCCTCCTTTTCCAACTACATATTTTTGTGAGGCTATATTTCTTTTATATACTTAAACCAAGAATAATATATTGCAACAAATTGAAAGCAAAATCAGATGTTGGAATCTGGCTGTTTTCTATTGCTTTCCTTCTTCTATTAAAGTCAAGATCACTAAGATGTGTAGAAATCTAAAACAATGCCACTCTGCTCACTAAATTTTTTTGAAAATACGATTTTGCATAAAATGTGCTAATTATAGTAAGATATAATAGATTTTCATTTTGAATACTTAAATATTCAAAATTTTTTCATTTACATTTTATTGTAAATATGCAATATTCACAATAATATATTACAATACATAATATATATTTATAATAAATTATATATATTTACTATAACAAATTATATATTATATATATATTTAGCCCTTATGTATATTATATATTTATCCCTTATACATATACATGCACATACATATATAGTACATGTATATATTTATCTCTTATAAACACATATACACACGTATACAAGCACACATATGTGCACATACATATATATGTGCATGTATGTATTTATCCCTTATACACATATACACACATATACATGCACACATATATGCACACATACATATATATGTGCGTGTATATATTTATCCCTTATGAACAAAAGCTCTTTGGGGTTCTCAATAGCTTCTAAAGGTGCAAAGCATTTCTAAGACCAACATGTCTGAAAGCCACGAATTACCTTAACAGCTCTTAGGTCTGAAAGTTTATGGTTCTAAAAACTGCCCAGCACTTGCTATTTCTATGAGGAATAAAAGTGATTGTCTTCACCATCAACACTGTCTACAACACTGTTAGGGAGACAAAGCTTATCTACATCAAGATGATGGATTAGCTACTTTTCTTAGTTCTTTCTGGCTGTCACAACAAAATATCATAAACTGGGTGGCTTATAAACAAGAGAAATGTATTTCTCATGGTTCTGGAGCTTGGAAGTCCAACATCAAAGTGCCAACAGGTTCAGCATCTGGTGAGGGCCTGTTCCTCATCGACGGTCATCTTGCTGTATTCTCACATGGTGGTTGGGACCAGAGGTCTCCCTCTAGGGTTTCCTTTATAAGGGCATTAATCCCATGCAGGAGGTAACACTCATGAACTAACCACCTTCCAAAGGCCCTGCTTCCTAACACCATCACATTGAAGGTTAGGATTTTGACATAGGGATTTTGGATGGATGCATGCATTCAGACCATGGTGACAGCTTACAATCAAGTTCTAAATTGTGAAGCTCAAACTAGGAGAACTGTGAGGAGATGGGTTCAGGCAAAGTGGCTTTTGCATTTGCCTCAATGATTTTCCCTGCGATGACACGTGGCCTGCTCAGTGTTTGTTCCACAAAATGCTGCTGTACTTTATTCAGAAACTTTCTATTGAAACCAATTTTTATCTCAATAACCTGATTTTTAATCTCACAAAACTGGACCTGGTGACTTTGAATTACTGTATTAGAACCTTGTAAATTGCTTTGTTTGCTGATTGTTTTAACACAAGATCCTGTCATCTCACTAGACTATGTAAATTTGCAGATAAAAATGCACATCTTAGATTGGTCGGACTGGGGGTGAAAATGGACTCAACCACTTCTATCTATTGATTAAAGGACTCTGAGTAAGTCTCCTAAGTATAGGAGTCTTTTCTTTTTCAATCTGTAATATCAGGATGTTAGCTGTCATTTTTAAGCCCCTGTGATATCCTATGTGATCTAAAAGACACTTTGTATAATTCATCAGTTCTCAAAACAACATGCTGAGATAACATAATTTTCATTCTCTACAAATGGGGAAACTGAAGATCAAAGAATTGAATAATGGCTAAAACCACACAATTGGTAAGTGGAAAGGACTTCCACTTAAATTGTAGTTAGAACTTCGATCTAAGCTGTCTGATTCTAAAGCTAGTGATTATTTTCCTATTATTTCAAAGGTCAGCTCTTAAGAGTTCTTGCAATACTGAATAAAGTGAAGCCTGTGATAGCTTATGACAATGTCAGGTACGTAGTCAGCGGTTACTCAGCCTTAGTTCCCCTTGTCCTGCCCTTCTCCTGGGTCCCAGTGCTTCGTAGAGCTGTATTGTACCATCCCAGTAGGTTCAGCCACACAGAGCCCATGAGAACGAGCTTTGCGCTTAGATGTGCTATCCATGTATTAGACAATTGATTTGCTGTCCTGGCTTTGCTGTTACCTATCCTCCTGGTCATGGACAAGTTCCTCAGCTTCTCTGGGCTTTGATTTTCTTTTCTGTAAAAGTACGAATTTGGACAAGATTACCCTAAGACCTATAGATTTTCTACCTTATAGATCTGTACTATTGCTCAGATTTTTGTGACAAGCTTAGGAGTTCCCCAAAATAATGAAATTGTACTATTTGAATATTTTCTCTGAATCCCAGAGATACAAATTTGGAAATCTACATTGTCATTAAGGAAACGCGATGTATAAGAAAAACAGTAAAGTATAACTGCTCTATACCGTAATTCTTAGGTATAAAATTCATACTATAAAATGACTTTCTTCATCTAGTGTCAAATCCTAAATAATGGGAAATAATGCAAAGGAAATATATTTCCTGTTCGTCAATAGAAAGAGTGACAGGCCCAGCAGCCATAATGAGGGTATATTTAAACTAAGACCTTCATTTCGTGCTTCTCATGATTCTAATTCTCGTTTTCCTATTAAGTTAAAGGGGGAGGATTAAGTTTAACATGTGGAAAGAATAACATGCCTTGGTTCTTACACTGTTTTCCATATTCACTATGTTGTATAATCGTTAAGCGTATTTAATCATGTGGTTATTGAGTTAAAAATGAAGCCGTCCAGTTTTGCAGCATGTGCTATAATTGTTAATCTGGTTATGCCAGGTTGCTATGCATAAACAATGTCTCACATCAATTTAGAAAATATGATCATTACTGTTTATGAACTGATAATACAGAAAAATCCATTTGGAATGGATAGAAGGAAAAATAATCATTTTTCTAAAGAAAAGCAAAACAGAACGTGTTGTTGGCAGAGTAACAACTTCGAATCATAGAATCTAGAAGTTCGTAAGGGTCTGAGAAACCATAGGCTCCAGCTCACCAAGTACCAGAATGTGAAGTGATGTGTCCAGGTGCCGTGTCCCCCAGAGGATGCTCAGGTTTAAGGCTAAATGGCCAATCTGTTCATCTGTTCACATTCAGAAGCACACGGGTCTTCTTCCCTAATAAAGGAAGTATCTAAGATCCGCCCTTAAGGGGGCAAAGTGTATACTAAGGCATCAAAAGGGCAAGTCAGGTAGTGAGTAGGTCACTTACCACCAGACTCAATACCAGTAGTTCCTGCGGAAGAGGGGATGACTTTTCCTCTGAAAACAAGAGTACAAGTGCCTGGTCTCTGGGTGTGCCCATGGGGAAATTCTGCCCCGATTCTGGGGCTCAATCTGATTCCAAAGCATACAGTCCTAAGAATGGGGCTTCCCACCCCTTAGCCCCTGTGTCTGCTCCCTTCTCCTCCTACAACACTGACCTAGTCCCTGTGGGTCAACTCTCCTTTTTCTCAAAAGCCTTCACTTCTAAAAGCAAGGGTGTTTATTAAGTTAAGTGAAAAAGAGATACTGCCACAATAGTCAGCTGTGATCAAAGACTGGGTTTATGTTCCACATCACAAGCACTTTCATTGGAAGTTTCTAGGATTCCAGGATGTCTGTTTCTGTTAATCCCACTCAGAAGACTCTGTGTCTTCATTAATCAGAGAGAAGACAATGCAAAATTTTAAGCTCTAGAAATAGTCTATGTAAATTGACTATCGTCCACTTATTTTGTCTCTACTGAGTTTGAAGATTCAGTGACACCCCATTTATGTGTCAGTCCAATCAGACAGGTACCAGGAGTGTCTCTCTCTGAGGTAGCCAACCCAGAGGGGACAAAAATGACAACTCTACTACTGGTTGTGGTTGCAAACACATATATCGTTGCAAAGAGGAAGAGCCTGTTGAAATCAGAGGTAGGCGGGTGTTGAGTTCTACTGTGATTTGCTATTTTCCATCATACAGAGCAAGGACAACCAGAACTGCAAAGACAGAGGAGTGGTAAGGAGGACTGAAGCGAAGTCCTGGCGTGGACAGGAGGCCCTTATAATTTTCAAACAGCACAATTCCCTCCATCTTACCTTTGGCACTGGAGATAAATGAAATAGGCTGCTCTGTTTGCAAAGAGTTCACCTGCTCAGTGGGACCAGCAAGCACCACGTAGCCGTACTGTGACAGTCATCAGAAGAAAGAGTACCCCTTCCTTTGCAATGATAAGGGGGTCACAGAGAAAGCCTGGGGGTCAAAGCTAGATACAAGGCATCAGGCTGCCACTCTCATCCAGGGACACAAACATTCTTGTCTCCAATATTGGATCTGAAAGTAAAAACATATCCTGAAGGAAAAGGATCCAATGAAGGAGGACAGTATTATTCAGGGAGGCCTTGCAATGTCTTTATCTCCAGGGTTTCCTGCATTACGGGAAGACGCTGCCTTACAGAAATATTGATTCATGAATGAGATGCTTTGGGGAAAGTCTGTACCCAAAACTCTTAGCTTTGTGGATAGATAACTATAGCCAGCTTCCTGGTTTCAAGGAAAAAGTTCTCAAAACTCTCTCTACATTTTGCATCCTGAAATAATCTACATGTCTGCTTCCCTGGATAGATAATTAGCTTCTTGAGAACAACTACCCTAACGTGTTCACTCTCAATTCCCTGGCTGCCAGCACAGTGCCTTGAACTGAGTTGAGCTTCTACCTAGGCATCTGTATCTTCTGCTAAAAGAGGCCTGCCTGCTCCATCCATTTTTAACAGGACTCTCTCCTAATATTTGCTTTTAACTAAATGGAATATTCGTCAAAGTGAAAAACATGCTTCACTTAGTACATTACCTCAGACTACAGAGAACACACCTCTTTACTTCTTATGGTCCTTTTGGGACAGCTGTGAATTTAGTTTCATAGACTTTATTAGCATAATTGAAAAAGACATTAATCCGAGGGGAAGCATTTTGTGCACCGCCTGGGTGGAAATTATATAAAGGTGGCATTATCAGTAGTGTACTTGCTACTAAAATTTCACCCAAAGAGTCATTGCAAAGCACTTGGGCAAATTTTCCTTTTCTCATTTGGAATTCAATTTTAAAAATTGGGAGATATCAAGAATTTCACTGAATGAGGTTCATTTTTAAAATCCCATTGTGAGAGGGCAGTGTAGGGGACTCCATTAGCCCTAGGAGTGTTGAGGGGAAATGTATATGAGTGAGGCCATTACAGTCCTTAGACCACGGGGGCCTCGACAGAGCCAGAGATGGCTGCTAAGGAGGTGGAGACATGGTCATGGTCAGGACTGACCCCCAGCCCAGAGAACGATGAGCTGGTGCGTGTTCTCATGCTGCGTCCAACCTCCTTGCATCTCCATCTTCTGCTCACCCCCACAGCCAATCCTGAAATCCATCCTGTCTCCACATCTGTGGAGTATCCCGTTGCATGGAGCTCCCCACAAAAGTCTACTTCCCAAGACAGCTTTCCCCAACCCAGAATGACAGCGGGATTCACACATTATCAACAAAAGTCACCCATTTCATCATTATCAAGAAGAGTCACCCATTTCATTTTGTTCCCACTGGAGTCTCTTTTATCACTTCCCTCACAAATGATTCTGGGGATATTTAAACTCATTTTCTAGAGTGTAGAAGCATTTAATGGATGTGTGGACACCATGAATACAGCTGCTGCTCAGTGCCCATACTTGCTTTTGTCCCCAGGAATTGACTTGAGTGCAATCAATTTGCAATTCCCAATAATGTGGAGAGCAGCCTCTTTGTCTCAGCATCTGTCCTGCTAACTGTGAGGCCCGACACTACGGTGAAGGAGGCAGAATAGGAAAGGAAGAGCTTCTGGCATGAGAGACAGAAAGCTTCAGATGGAGGATCAGGACCAGAGGCACACATCCCCTAAAGATCATGGAAATAATGACAAAATACAACTTGCGTTGCAGCCAGCTCCATTAGGAAGGCATTTATTCTGTGCAACAAGACACACTTAGTCTCACCATTAGGATCATCATTAGCTTTAAAATTGTCAAGTGACAATTACCAGTATATTGCAGTGATGCACTTTTTCTACTGAAGCAAAACACAGTCTTATGGGTGGATTATTTTCCGTATAACAATGCACATCATTCTGCAAGATGACCAAACAGGAGAGAAAACAAGTCACGTTCTGTAGGTTACTTGATTGTGCCCAGTTTTGTTAATAGGCAGTGTATTTTAAACTACAATTTCAAAGTCAAGTGTCTGCATTGGTTATTTCTTTAAGTATAAAGAGATCAGAAAAAAAGGGCTTATTCCTTAGAATGTGTTTCCTTGAGATGTAGCCAGGACATCATAGTCAGATTGGCACAAGCAAAGAAACCGTTAGAGCAGCACCAATAATTAGGAGAAAAATTGGACTCCAAGTGAAATAATTCTAGGCGTCTCACTATAAATGCTATCAATACTTTGTATGAGACAAATGCAGAGTGTGAAAGCAATTGTTCGTACAGATAATCACTGTATCAAATGCGTGTCCCTGCCTGGACTGCACCTGCCACACCTTTTCATAAAACCAGGAAGCCAGACTACAGTGTCTTGTTGAGGGTTGGCTGTACCATATAGAAACTGTCAGCCCTGCACCAGCATCAGGTGGTGCTTCAATTATTTGCTCTCTCACTGATTTAGAGGAGTCCTGAGAAATTGAGGTCCTCAACAGAAAACACGTGGGTCAGTGTTAATTCATCTCCAGTGATGTTTGCTGCTGTGGAATTCTGTAGTCCTGTCTCCATTCCTTCTTTTATCCAAGCCTTCTCATTGTAAAATGGAAACCATATTGCCCAGTTCTAAGTTCTGAGGAGTATTTTGACTGGGATTCTGTAGTTCCTCAGTCATATCAATTTTGTCTTCATGGAGATACCAATACAAGTATTACAAATGCAAATACAACCCCCAGTTTTCCTACAATACAATATGTGAGCCATTTCAAACTGGAGCTGATCTATATAAAGTCAGCTGATTCTAAGAGCTCGGATCCGTACACTCGCCCCTGCCTGTCAACGTGGCCACTGACCGTGCTAGCACGCTGACAAGGTGAGTCCTTCACCTCTTGGCAACCAGAAGTGTTACATCCTGAATTTTAGCATTTGCTGAGTGGAGATGCTTCCGTACACTTTAGAAGATTTAATTCTTCTGTAAGTTAGATATGCAAAATAAGTTGTTTTTTTTTTTTCTTGTTCTTTGGCACTAGTTACCAAAATCTGCAAGTCTGTCTATTTTTAATGTACCTTCTTTCACAAGCACTGCAGTGCCTACGTGCATATTAGGCTCCAAACCTGGCTCTGGGAGGTCATGAGTATAATTTTAGACCTAGTGAGTTCTGAAGTCACTGTTTCTCTTGTATTTCACAATCAAATGTCAGGAATAATTTTTTGAAAATGAAGTGGAACCTACTTTTAAATACGAGCCCTTCATCTCCGTCACTCCTCCAAGGCGCTGTCATAATCACAGGCGGGGAGCTACACTTCTGGCTGATGGGATCCTTGTGCAGTTGGCACAGGCTCTGCCCCCATGCCTCCGGACCCTCGGCTGTCCGTGCACATCTGCTGCAGGTGCGCTGTCATGCCCAGGGCAGCACCTGTGGCCTTTCATTGGCACTTCCAGGATGCTGCCAGAGCTCTTACTGCCTGCCTGGCCTGGTGGCTGGAAATGCCTGGGGATTTTGCCCCATTGGGGCAGCCTCAGCCAAGGACTGCCAGATGTGGGGAGATACAGTCGAGCCGCCTTTCCCCAGCAGCAGCTCTGAAGGGTGGCCTGCCTGCTCCTCTGCAGGGCTGAGGCACAGTTCCACCTGTGTGACCTCCTTCCCTCTGTGTCCCCTTGGCATGGGTTTCCTGTGAAACACATCTTACAAAATCACTTACCCAGAATACACATTTCAGCCTGCTTCTCATAACCCAATACCTTGGCCCGAACAGTGGAACAAAGAGCCAGAACACTGGGGAGTTGTAACCTCTGGACACCAGACCTTGGGGCCTCTCCTTTAAGGATATCTCTTTTTCCAAACAGAGTTTAAAGATGTCCTTGTTCCAAATTGAGAAGACAAAAAGCAAATTATTTTGCAGGTTTTCCAAATGATTTCAGACCAGATTTACAATGGCTCGGTCTTTAAAAATTGAAGAAATTCACCCCTGGTATACCAGGAGCCTGGGCGTCTGCTGCCGGGATTGTCCCCCGCAGGTGTGAGGACAGTTTAATCAGCTCCCTCCTCAGTGCTCCATGCTCCGTGCGACGTTGTGGGAAAGACACATTTAAATCTACAAATAAAAGTACTGGATCCCTCAGCATGGGGAGAGAGTGGTACAACCTTAATGGCCTTAAAGGCCAAGACCTTAATGGCCAAGAAGCCAGACATGGTCATTCTTACCCCACCCCTTCTTCCCCACCGCACCAGCCCCTCCGGCTCCAAATCGAATAGCTCTGAATTCAGGACACGATTTGAAAACTTGGGAATCAAGGCTTTTCTCTGTGGGTCTTGTATCTGAGATAGTAAGACCTTGCCGGTGCCTTGAAACTCTCTATTTAATCTAGCATCGTGGTCACTTTGGAAGAGTGAGGCCAGCACTCCAGGCTACGCTGTGCATGAGAATGAGGACAGTTTTGCTATAACAGTACAATGCTGCTTTTCTGAGGGTGTGTCTATTTTGTTTTAAGCTTATGGATATTATCTTACAAATACCTGTTCAAACCCCCTACATAGTTAATAATCCCATTTTAGAAAAAAAGCTACTCTGACATTGAATTGCTGACTGATTTTCCCCAAGGTCACCCCAATAAAAGTGTCAGATTCAGAAATCAGATTCTGTGCTACTTGATGTTAATGCCCCATAGGCCTCTCAATAATAAAATGCCTTAGGGTCACGGTGGGTGCGACGTGCGTGAAGTTCAGGAAAGATCATTTCCCTTTTGACAGCCAGAATAGAATTGTTTAGCAAATGGCATTGATGAGGTCAATAATTCCAATGGGAAACTAGAGTATTATTCTGACCTCAGGATAGAATTGATTAGGAAATGGCAATCATCAGGTCAAGAATTCAAATGGGAAATTAGAATTTTATTCTGACCTCTAGGATGGAGATTGGGATGCCTGCTCCACTCTAAGTGAGGAGGAAGACAGAATAGTGAAGGTGAGCCCTGGAGATGCCGTCGGTTCTTGCTGTTCACAGCAGTCACGCTCTGTAAAGTTGCCACAAAGGCAGAATTGGCTCATACTGAGCTGTTGCTCCTAGTGGCAGCGTAAGGTTAGGTTCCTTCAAGCTTGGGTCACAACATTTTCATCCAGAGATCCACACATACGGTTTTTTAAGTGAGCATTTCTGTTTAAAGACATTGTATTACATATATAGTGTTGATTAATTAACACTGATTTCACAGCCAACAACACCATAACACATGCTTGCATGAAGCTTTTCCAACACACATAATCTTCTCCATAAGGCACATGGCAGTACTCTTCTGCTTGGGAATCCTAGACAGCACTTCAGCACTGCACTTGGGGGCCCTTTTGAACAGCAAAATCACCAACAAAAAACACAAAAATGTGGAACTACATAGACCATGAAGAGGACACTGTTTATAGTATGAGCTAAAGCAAGAAGGCAGAGTGCCAGCATGTTCAGACCCAGCTAGGAACATGTGTGTCAGGAAACTCACTTTTTTTTTCCCACTGGGTATGTGTCTGCAAAAGACCTGGAAAGCATCATGAGTATTGATTTGCAAGTTACACAGAAATTTTAGCAGTAGGCAGATCTGCAAATATGGCATCCATGAAGAATGAGGATCACCTCTGTTAGCATTAGCACACAGCCCATTGACAAGTCTACTGGATTCATCTGAGCTGGTGAAAACAACAACAACAACAAACACACAATAGTCAATCAGACCTAAGGTAATCTCCATTCGTACACAAATAGAAGGAACAATTAGCTTGGGAAGATCTGCCTGTTTATTTAATTAAAAATAAAATTTAAAAGATGGAAGGCTGGACTTGGAGGCTCACGCCTGTAATCCCAGCACTTTGGGAGGCTGAGGTGGGTGCATCACTTCAGGTCAGGAGTTTGAGACCAGCCTGGCCAACATGGTGAAACCCCTATCTCTACTAAAAACCCAAAAAATTAGCCAGGCATGGTGGCTCATGCCTGTAATCCCAGCTACTTGGAAGGCTGAGGCAGGAGAATTGCTTGAGCCTGGGAGGCAGAGGTTGCAGTGAGCCAGGATCGCGCCACTGTGCTCCAGCTTGGGCCATAGAGTGAGATTCTGCCTCCAAAAATAAAAAACTAAAAGAAGGAGAAGAGGAAAGTAGTCCTCTCTCTTTGTCCAGCAGTTCTGAATCACCTTTGTGTCGTTTCTTGATGGCTTGTTTTCCTGTGCAAATGGGTAGCAACCTTAGCAGTGCGTGCTGTGCTGAAACTCTCCCCAGCGAGCGTTCTTCCACACATTCTGAGCTATGCTGAATAATGAGGCAGGTGCACAGCTCCTCCTCACACTCAAGTGAGGAAGGACCATGGGATTCTTCCCATCATGAGGGGGACAGGTGTGGCTCAGCCACTGCAAAATAAAAAGCCAGGCCCTCTGTATAACGAAATTCAATGACCACTTTGTTTCATTAAGAGGCAGTCTGTTCTGTGGACCTGGGAGGGAGAGACAGGCAGCCTTTTTCACCAACAACTTACAACTCCAGGGTAAGTTGAGAGGAGTCCCGACTCCATGCTGTATGAAGTACAGTACTGACATACCATGGCCAGCGACCAACTTGCTGCTAAATCAAAAAAATCGAACGTGGAACCCTTTGACTGAGGAACAGTTTACACACTCCAGAAAATTCTAAATGACTTTCATTTGCTGTTGGTTCAGATGCCCTCTTGGAAAACGTTGCTTGCTGTTTTGTTTTCATAAGCAGCTTGAAGGAAACTCAGGTGGGAAACATGGAACTCCTACTGCTGTAACTGCATCTTGTTGACAGAAATCTAGAAGCATGTACACCATAACCATCATGAATCGAGCACACGGGTCTGTTCCCTCGAATGAAAAATACATGCAAATAAAAACATTTGGCTGTAGGTGGTGCAACTTTTAACAGTTGTTCTAGAACTTATGCATCCAAATATGTGTCTTCACTTTGCACGGGGTGGCCTATGGAGTTTTATGCTTGCTCTAGTAATGTTGCTGTAGCAGAAAACATTTTGGAAGTATTTTAACGTATTAACCACATTGTTTAATATCTTTAGCCCCATTAAATCACAGTCGTTTAAGGAATGATGTGTGTGCACTCTTGCGTGTGTATGAGTGGATGTATGTGTGTGTGTAGTTGCATGTGTGGGAGTGGGGATGCATGTGTGTGTTTGGTGTCTGTATATGGGCATGTGTGAATATGTGTGTATATATGTGTGTGCAGTTGCATGTGTATGTGGATGCATGTGTGTGCTTGTTGTGTGGTATGTGTATGGGCGTGTGTGTGTATATATGTGTGTGTGCAGTTGATGTGTCTGGAGGGATGCATGTGTGTGCATTGTGTATATGTGTATGGGCATGTGTGTGTGTATGTGTGTGTGTGCAGTTGTGTGTGTGGGGATGCGCGTGTGTGGTGTGTGTATGTACATGGACATGTGTGAGTATGTGTGTATATGGTGTATGTGCATAATTGTGTGCACGTGTGTGTGGCATGCATGTGAGTGCATGTGGGGGTTTGTGGTGTGTATGAAGAACAAATCGTTTGGAGACAAGTGTGGTGAATCCATCTAGGTAGTTTGATGTAGGGTTAAAAAATTATTATAAAATTTTGTGATTGATTTTCTCATGTGGTCCAAAGACTGATTCTGGCCAGTATATTCTAGGACTACCCTTGTTGGCGGTATCATGGAAATAACAATGTGGCTTTCTGAGACAATGCCTTGGAAACGTGTCACTTGCTGGGACATAGGCATCTCAGTACAGCAAAATGTAGAGTAGCACTCCATGCCTGTGGGCCTTTCAATTGTCCTCATGTGAATGTGAGCCTTTCGTCCTGTGGTACTGATGATCATTAGGTTCATGTTGCAAAGTCTCATTAATTTGATTTTTGAATCCAACTCTTAGAAAAGAAAGTTGATGTGGCCCCCAAAAGTGGGGAAGGTGCTGAATGGAAACCTAACTTAATCATACTGGGGATTGAATGCGTTCCCTTTTTAAAGAATGTCTTGGCAGTTCCCATGATTTTGTCTAACTCTCTGGCTATTTTTTCCTCTCTGTATTTAGCTCTAAATCAAAAACCCACACACAATTACTGCACAGGGGATGACCCTTCTCAGAAAAATTCCGAAACCTCTGGAGTAGATTGGGTTTTTTACCCATTGAGATAAAGAAGCATATTACACCATAGTTTAGAATTACAATGCTGATGTTCTATTCAGAGCTTATAAGGATATAACTTGAGGTAAACGTTGAGAGTAATCAGCAGGACATATTGGAAGAAAAGTGACAGTTAACCTAGATGACAGTTAAACAATTCTTTATCCCCCATAATTCCATTCAGATGGGCCAATAGCAGAAGAAGAAGTCACTCCAAAATTCGTGAAAATGGAACTAACAGGACTGTCGTTACTGCAAGCAACATATTTAATATTTTTACTGTTTTTTTTAAAAAAGATTTCTATTACAGAGTTCTTGAGTATTGGACTCAAATGCAAATGTCAATTGTAAATCTATTCCTTTGGGCTTCACGAAGATTTGAGGTAGGTTCTCAGGGAGTGAATCTCCCCGGGAAACTCCTCTCCTAGCATACGCTCTGACCCCAAAGCCTGTTGGTAGCAGGAGTGCAAGAGCCCATGACTTTGCAGGCAGCAGACCTCAGCTCATATCCAAACTCCTCACTCCCTGAACCTGCAGCCTCCCCCTTCCATCTTCAACTTCTTTATTTGGGGAACAGCCACAATAATGCTGGTGGCTGTAGGGCTGGGGACAACATATCCAGCGCAGAGCTTGGTTTTATTAGAGCTGTTTAATAAACGATGGTCACGAATATGACTATTAATAGTTAATTAGCTACTAATTCAATTTACACTTGGATTTAATTAATAATAGTAATAAGTGGGTTTATTATCACTCTAATAAGAACATATTTGCAGGCTAAAACATCACTCCTAGGAAAATCACAGTGTTGACATATTTCTCTTTTCTTACATTTTCTTCTACCGATAACGCAACATAAGAATCAGTCTTAATAGATCACTCACTTTGTGCCAAGCTCTATTCTAAGCACTCTGAAAATATTAACATATGCCATTATCATGGCCATTCCACGAGATAACCATTGTTATCCCATTTTTCCACATGAGGACACTGAAGTAGACTAAGAAACTTGACAAAAGCTGGTAAATGGTAGAGACATATGACTGTTAAGTAACAAGAACACAATTTTATGTCTTATTTTATTTTATTTTATTTTATTTTATTTTGGAAATAGAGCCTTGCTCTGTCACTCAGGCTGGCACGCAGTGGCACAATCTTGGCTCACTGCAACCTCCACCTCCCAGGTTCAAGCAATATTCCTACCTCAGCTTCCCAAGTAGCTGGGATTACAGGCATGCACCACCACACCTCGCTAATTTTTGTATTTTTAGTACAGACGGGGTTTCATCATGTTGCCAGGCTGGTCTCAAACTACTGACCTTAAGTGATCCACCCGTCTCGGCCTCCCATAATGCCAGGATTACAGGCATAAGCCACCGCACCCGGCCTAAGAATGCAATTTTAAATGCCAGGATTTGTACCTCTAAATAAGATGAGTGCATCCTCTCCAAGGCCCAGGATGTGGTGGGCTCTCCCTTGGCCGTGACTGTGTCTTCCTTGAAATCGTCTTCAGAATCACTGATGAGTCCCATGCCTCTATTTCCTATCTCCATTGTCACAGCTGATTTATAAACACAAACAGTATTGCAAAACTTAACACCACCACTGTTTGTTGTAAATTTACATAACTTGTGACTAATTTTTAAAAACTCAAATATAGCAACAAAGTCCAAAGATTTACCACCATTGACTATGTAAGAGGAGGCACTAGGAGGTCTTAGGATGTTATGCTAAGTAGTATTTCAAATGTGTTTTGCATCTTAGTATAAGATCTCTGTGTGCAATTTTGTGTGATTTGGATAGCACCTACTTTGCAAGGGGCTGCGCAGATGGATTTTAGCCTCAGAACTTATTTATACCAGTAGCCTCTTTTTTATGGTCACACCACATGTTTAGAATTTAAACTTTCTCTGATGCAGTAGACGACATCTTGCTACCTGAGAAAAATACAAACCACCCTCATCTTGGCCTGAAAAGAGCCTCTCCCAGATGCTCAGCCTCCAGTACAGGGAAGAAGATGATATGGTGTAGGGATTTGGAGCCAAACATTGAGTTGAGACATGGGTCTTTGTGACTCTAACTTAGTGACTTAACCTGTCCACACCTCTGTTTCCTCCCCTGTCAAATGGGAAGGTTGACCCCACCTGAGAGAGTGTCCTGAGAACCAAGTGGAATGATGTGTGTTGGGGGGTGGGGACAGGACTGGCACAGTGCCTGGCATGTTCTAACCATCTATAATTTTATTCTTCTTTCCCCTCTCTATTCCATTCTCTCTGCGGCCCCATAGAGAAGGCTCCAATCTGTGGTTTTTATTGACGGTGGCAGCCTTAGCTAGTCAGTGGTTTCCCTGTTGTGCAATTCAATAGCCTGCATTCAGGGACATACTTCTCAGGTGGCCTCTGGGCACATGTGTCCTTCGTGGCCTACATAAGACTTTCTTACACAGTGTACTGGTAACTGAGCAGAGGCAGCCGTACCTGGGGTACTGATGGGCACTGTGTAATGTACTGATTGGTACTGTGTAATTTTTAGGACCTCCTTTTGTTCCCTACGCCCCTCAGGAGAGTGTGGCACACTGGAAGAAAGACACACTGTATCCTGGGCACAGGTCTTCAGTTAGACTCAATGGTGGGAACGGGATGGGATGCAGCCCAGGGCCTCCCTGCCCATGGTATTTTCTCAGGAGCTGTCTCCTTTGAGTTGCTGTCAACTTGCGTATGTTGCATGCTTACTTGAAAGGAATTTGCACAGAGTGGTTTGTTTATGCTAGTTAGGCATCAAAAAGACCATTGTTCTCCCAGACTTTCAGTATAAAAAACAGACAAATAAAAAAACACGTATGTATATTTGGGTAGATAAGTATAGGGTCGATTCCTAAAAGGTTTAGAAATAACCACAAATAGGCCCATTTATAACAAGAGGTTGAAGGAGAGATTGCCACTCTTTGGAGCCACATCCGAATGCCAGAAGTTCCCTTGACATCCTGCTCAGTCCGAGGGTCACAACATGTTTCATGCCTAGCTCTGGACTCACGGGCATCAGACATCAGAACATGTCTCTCTCTGGACTCGGGCAATACCCATACGTATCTGTGGAGTCAGGATACCTTACCTCCTATCTCCAGTTCCTACCCCATGTGAAGCTCAAAGTGATGTTGAGTGAGCCCTCTCTGAATCGGGACCAGTCTCATCTCAGCTTATTACCCGTGGGCCCGAGTAATGCAATCTGTTCACCTTCTGAACACTGGGACACCCGTTGTCTTGTCCTAGGTCACTCTTTTGAGAGACAGAAGCGAGTAGAGACTGTAAGCATGAACTCTGCAGCCACAGGGTTGCTTTGAATCCTGGACTTGACACAGCTGCGTAAACCTGAGCAAATTATTTCAACTTTCTCTGCGTCAGTTTACCTATCTGTAAAATGAGAATACAAACGATCTACTTCATAGGGCTTCATGTATAATAGTTAATACATAAGTAACTATTAGAATGCCCAGAACATAGCACTTGTTAGTAAGAGTTATTCATTGTCACCACCATAGTCATCATCATCATCAACAAGAATTTGCTGAGTACCTATCAAGGCTAAGTGATATCCGAGGCTCATGGGGTACACAGCGATAAACTAGGCATAGCTCTGTTCTTTGAGAAACTTACTCTTTATCTGAGACAAAGAATAAATAGAGCTCTTTTAGCACAAGGCACTGTAGGAATTCCAGTAACAAGGAGTCATCCTATGTAGACAGAACTTGTGCATCATTGATGATCTTGACGATCTTGCTAAATTGAAGCTTGGATGGGCAAGTAAGAAAGACTCAGACTTTACTCCATGCAATTCCAAGCATATGAAAGCATGATGGGCAGGTAATAGCCTGCCATCCATACACAGTATTGGATATCGCGCACTCTGTGGGATATTTGCTCCTTATTCTGACACCGTAAGAACAGAAAACCAGTTGCTGCTGGACCCTAATCATTTCAGCCCTCTTTGCAGATGCATGGCATGAAAGCAGCTGTTTCAGAATTCAAAAATTATACATCATGCTATATATGGCTTTTTGCTTTACAAGTTGCTTTCAAACACTGCCTCATTTTGGCCTCATGACATCCATGTTAGATAAGCGTGGTGAGAATTACTTCCCTGTTTGATAAACGGGGAAGCTGAGTCGGGGGGAGCTGCCTCATTATGGTCACTAGAGAGAGGCAAGTGAGACCTGGAGCCCCACTGGGTCTTCAGTCTTCGGAGTGAGCTCTTGGTCCAGGGGACTGTGAGATGCCTGTGTGGAGGAGTCTTTGCTGATAGACTCAATGGAGTAACTGTTGCTGGATTCTACCAGAACTATGAAACAACTTGCCAGACAAAAAAGCAGATGAGTCATGCAAATTTTAACTAATGAGTTATGTTTCTGAAATTAAAAGTAGGTAAAGAACCCAAAAGAATTGGAAACAAGGACTCAGATACTTATATGCCAGTGTTCTTTGCAGCATTAACAATAACCAAAAGGGGGAAAGAACCCAAGTGTCTATCAACTGAGGGGTGGATAAATAAAATGTGGTAGGTCCATACAATGGAATATTATTCAGCCTTAAAAAGAAAGGAAGTTCTGATACATGTCACAACATGGATGAATCTTGAAAACATTATGCCAGAGGCCGGGCGTGGTGACTCACACCTGTAATCCCAGCACTTTGGGAGGCCGACACAGACTGATCACTTGAGGTCAGGAGTTCAAGACCAGCCTGACCAACATGGTAAAACCCTGTCTCTGATAAAATACAAAAATTAGCCAGGCATGGTGGCAGGCACCTGTAATCTCAGCTAGTTGGGAAGCTGAGGCAGGAGAATTGCTTGAACCCAGGAGGTGGAGGTTGAAGTGAGCCAAGATTGGGCCACTGCACTCCAGCCTATGTGACAAAATGAGAGAGACTCTTTCTCAAAAATAAACTAACAAAAAAACATTATGCCAAATGACATAAACTGGACAAAAAGGACAAATACTGTATGAATCCATTTATGTAAAAATATCTAGGTTAGCTAACCTCATAGAGACAGAAAATAGATTAGAGGTCACCAGAGGCTAGAGGGAGGGGAAATAGAGACGTGTTGCTTCATGACTACAGAATTGCTGTTTGGTGTGATGAAAAGTTTTGAACATGGATATTGGCGATGGTTGCACAATATTATGAATGTATTTATTGCCACTGAATTATACCCTGAATTAAAACTGCTTTTATATTTTAATTATACACTGAAATAAAATGTCTTTTAACTAGTTTATTTTAATTATACACTAAATTAAAACCGCTTTTAACTAGTTTTATCATATCATGTACAATTTTGTTATTGTTGTTGTTGTTTTGAGATGGAGTTTTGCTCTTGTCACCCAGGCTGGAGTGCAGTGGCACAATCTTGGCTCATTGCAACCTCCACCTCCTGGGTTCAAGCAATTCTTCTGCCTCAGCCTCCCAAGTAGCTTGGACAACAGGCACGTGCCACTGTGCCTGGCTAATGTTTGTATTATTAGTAGACCTGGGGTTTCACCATGTTGGCCAGGCTGGTCTCAAACTCCTGACTTCAGGTGATCTGCCCACCTCAGCCTCATGAAAAGCTAGGATTACGGGCATGAGCCACTGCGCCCACCCTCCTACTAGTTTTATTATATCATTTTAGGATACTATGAAATCACAGCCATAGTAACTTCCTGTGAGAAAATGGTTTAAAAATGTGAGAGCTGGGCCACATGGCCACTTAAGGAAAGTTATACATTTTGAGAAGCATGAAAGCTTCTCCTATTTCCCTGAGAAAAGGTATTGTTATCACAATGCAGAGGTGATCTTATTTTAATTTCAGCACTGACTATTACCACTGTGTATTTATTACAATCATGCAGAGTACTGATGTGTTTCGAATATGGGAGAGACAGAATCTGAAAAGAGATAGCAATTTAACTTTCTGCAAGAAAATTCCGGCGTGTTTTTCATTCTGACAACTTGACTGGTGATAAGAAAGATGAGGGACTACTTTTGTAAACTTGTTTATCCTTACACTCTCAAGAACCATTTGTCACCCATTTTTCTCTGTCATACTGAAATATACCTCTAAGAAAATATCGGTAATTTCTCAGTATTTTAAAAACATAGATTCTCTTGATCAGTCTGCTAAATATTTCATAGTTTGTGTGTTGTCCATTACAAAAGAAGAGATTCCATTTTCCGAAACTGTGGAACTGAGCAGCACACTGAGATTTTAAGGAATGGGATATGGGCGCCCAGAGAAGGGACATGGTTTTGTCAAGAGCTGAGGAAAAGAAAAATTGACCCTGAGATCCCGGTCTGAAGTCAGCGTCCAACTTAGCCAACAGCCCTGGGCAATTTCCTCAGCTTTATGTACCTCGGTGTAGCCACGAGCAAAATCATTCTGTGGCACTGAACTTATGGCCTGCAACTCATGTGCTTTCAGGACAGACACTGAGGCTTAGGGTAAGGCTGCAGGTGGCACCAGCCATCATGGGACATGCAGACCACAGAATGCAGCAACCAAGAGCTTGCTTAGATAGGCAAGCAGTAGTGTTTGTCTACTCCATGGCCAGCCTTCATCAGGGAACTTTGAAATGATCATTGCATATTCCCCTGTAGGCAAGCGTATTTATTGAGAAGACCTGAATTTTAATGCAAAGCTTTTCAAATGGTTGTTTGTAGCCAGTTGACCTTTGAGTCCAGACATCAGATGGTTCCATTCCTCTCCAGGGCCATGGAGCTTCACTGTGACCTTGGGGGACTGTCCAGCCCTCCCCACAGTGCTGAGGGAGCAGCTCTTCCCTCCTCACCCTTCCTGGCCTCGCTAGGGCCAGTATCCCACTGTTAACACCAACACCAGTCCCATGCCTGTGATTTCTTCTTCTTTTTTTTTCCTTTTGAGACAGTCTCACTCTGTCACCCAGGCTGAAATGCAGTGGAGATATCTTGGATCATTGCAACCTCCACCTCCTGGGTTCAAGCAATTCTGCCTCAGCCTCCCGAGTAGCTGGCATCATAGGTGTACACTACCACGCCTGGCTAATTTTTGTATGTTTAGTAGAGACAGCGTTTCACCATGTTGGCCAGGCTGGTCCTAAACTCCTGACCTCAAGTGATCCGCCCACCTCGGCCTTAAAGTGCTGGGATTACAGGTGTGAGCCACCGCGCCCGGCCTAGGGCTGTGATTGCTTTACTTCAGAAAAGAAAGCATGCAGTATCTGTCTTCTGAGCAAGGCTGTGGTTCCCAACAGGAAGACATATCTAGCAAACACAGGAGAGACACAAGCTCACTTAGAAGGGGAAACCTGCTTAGTCAGTGCCAGGGTTCACATGTGACAATGTTTAAAACGACCACAGAGGGAAGGAGAACAAAAAAGCAAACTTTGCCGACCCTCGAGTGTTTTCTGTTTCCAAGTGGATGACCCTGCCTTTCTAGATACAACGGGTTTCATTCTTCACGCTGGGCAGGTTGCTGGGGTTTGGAGAAATCATGCTCAGGGTAAAGCATCTCCCAAGGTAACAGTCCCCGCTGGTTGCTTTAGGTAAATGTCAGCTTGTTGTGCTGCTGGACAGATCCCATGTGGGCCCTGTTCTCTGCCACTGCCATCTATTCTCCAAGAATTCTGTCGCAATGAGAAGAAACACAGATCAACAGGGGAGCTGAGTAATAGATGGGAGCTGCGAGCCCGAGAGGGCCAGGGCTCAGTGTGTTCCCCGCAGCGGCCATCTGCTCGGCTCGTGGAGGCGGCCAGCTCAGCCACACTTCTGAGATCAGGACTCCCTGAAGGGCCAGCAGAAGGGGCTCTTGTCAAATCCCACTTTCCCTGATGAAACAGGAACGGGAGTGTCTGGCAGAGTAGAAAACGCAGTCGACTGAAAACCCGGGGAGGAGAGATGAGGCCTGCATCCTGGAGGGAAGATTGTCATGAGATGTTCCTGCCATTTTTGTCCCCAGATGAGGGATGATACTAGGGGCCACGGGGCAGGATCCATCCTGAATGTGTCTGAAGAGTTTTGGAGGATTTGACCATCACTGCAATAGTCTTTCTTCTACAGAAAATAAGTCTGCCAAAAATGGGGTGACAGTTACTCTCACCCGGAGGAATGAGACATATGTGTCCCCCTACACAGGGGCGCCCCAGAGACTGGGCACCTAGAAGATTTGGTTGTTCTCCACGGCTACATACCTCCCTGAATTTAAGTCCTTAGAGCCTCAGAAAACGTACTCTGGCTTCCAGAGTTTGCTTCTCTAAGAGTTACCGTTGGAGAAAGGGTCACTCCCGGTCCATCCTCCAGTGCAGCCTGGCAGGGGAGCCTGCTGAGCTCTGCTGTATGAGCCTTCTGCCCAGAGACAAGGACAGGGATGAGAGGAGGCAGCAGGTGAGCAGAAGATAAGACACTGGAAGATAAGACCTGTGCATCAGGACCGAGGGAAGATATGTGGGAGAGGCAGAGTCCACTGAGATGCCTCAGCTACCCAGGGTTCCCACTGTAAGGAAGCCACCAGTGTCCAGAGGACTCCAAGAAAAACTCAGATCCCACGTTCTGTAGATGGGCTGTCAGTAGATGGGCTGTGTGACCTCAGACCAGGAGTGCAACCTCTCTGTGCATCTGACATCTATGTCAATTCTTCCTTAGGAGAGGAGAGATGATTTATGCCTCACCCACCTCTTCAGGCAGTGTTGAACCATGTCATCATGTGTAAAAGCATATTTTGAAATAAGTTGTTGTCTACGTGAAGGCCATGATTCATATAAAGCAATTTGATTTATACAATGAATCTCTCCATGTTTTGCTCCTTGCAAGGCTGTGTCAATAAATGTTCAAACCCATATTTGTGGAGCACCTACTATAAATAATCAGGCACTGTTTTAAGCACTTCTGATGTGCTGGTGAAAAAAAAAAAAAACAGATGCAAATACCTGCCTTTGTTACGTTGACATTCTAGAGGACATTTAAAGAGATCTAGTTCCACGTGGATAGAGCGAAATGAAAGGGAAAGTTATACACAAACATGAGAATCATGAGGAAGAGTCTGGCACAAATACCAATTTCAAAATGGTTTATTTTTAAAATGCCAGACTCTGACACCCTGAGATTGACTAACTATCGTCTCACCATCTCTTTGTCCTGGTTAAGTTCAGAGAATACATTGTGCCCAGAGTGCAGCCCTGTTTGAAAGGGAAGGCTTGCAGAGTTGCAGCAAAAGCCATTTTTGGACAGACGATAATACTAAACAGACGCTGATGAAAGAAAGAGAAAAAAATACCGTGAGAGAAGGGGGATGGTGGTGAAGGTAAAATGTTAGCGGAGCGGTAGATTTCAAATAGAATCGCCTAGGTTGAAAATAAAAAAGCAGTCATCAACTAAGGTGGAAAAATATTTCTGAGACTTGCTAAGTCATCCATCCGGACCCTGGCTGCTCACTCCCAGGGTTGCGTCGGATCCTTTGCAGGATGAGCAGAGGCCGTCAGTGTGGGATGTGTAACACAGCAGGCTCAGGGTAACTGATCTCACTATGAAAAGTCCTTCCCATTTGAGCCTGACTTTCACCTATGGCTTGTGAGGCCCCAGCCACATTGAATCCAGGGTGAAAGTCAGAGGGACCGGGACCCACTCAGCTAATTCAATCCTCTCATGCCTTCAATGGCTGGAGATATTTAGGGAGCACCTCCTATATGCTAAGCCCTAAGTAAGGTGTCAGGAATATAGCAGTGAACTGGGATGACACGTTCCTTCCCCAGTGAAAGCCAGTGTGGGACAAAATGTGAGCCTGGAAAGTGATGGTGATTCTGCAACTCATAAACAAACTGTGTGTACCAGTAGCAGGCCTTGTGGTAACACCTAGGCAGGACCACCTTCTTTGCACAACTTCAGAGAGCATACCTTAATTTTTACGCATTGAATTTTGATGTATTTGTTTGTCTTTGCCTAACATCCCCACCCCAGCATCTGATGGGGATGGGAGCCCTGGCGTTATGCCGTGTGTAGGGTACTGAGGCTAGATTCCCTGAATCCTGACCAAGTGTCAACCCATGAGCCAGGGCGATGAGACTAATCAAACAAGGAACTAAGGAGCCCGTAGGTTGAAATACAAGGTTTGGGAGAAAATGTGATGCTTGCTGGAATGACCAGATGGGCTAGGATGTTGAAAAATAAATGAGGTGTGATCATTGCAATTCATTCCCATAATTACAAAATCATTTATTATTAAGTTACACATGGACACAGTGCAGTGCCAAGGAAAAGTACAAATGAAAGGTAAAAACAAGGGACAAATGTTGCTCATGTTGCCAGTACCTTGTTCTGAGTCTTGAAGAGAATTATGTATGTTGCTGCAGCCAGACATCTCCAGAGAAAATGATAAAATTGTAATTGGTCGACATGTTCTCTCAATGATACCTGGATGCATTATTTTAATTTTAAGTTTTTATTCATCTCTAATGTTTTACTTCAGGCACTTCTTATTTCTTTCTTGGACCATTCCAAAAATATCCTAAACTGGTATCTCTGCCCCAGTCCATCTTCTACACTCTGAAAAAATATCTTTGATTTTATTTTTGCAGAATAGATTTTTCCCTTAGTGGATGGGCTCCTTGGCCATCTGAGCCTTCACCCTGCTCCCTGCCACCCCCCTGCCTTGCACTCCAGGCATGCACATTCCTGAAATTTCCTCAAAATCTTAGGGAGGCTGAGGCAGGAGAATCCCTTGAATCCGGGAGGTGGAAGTTGCGGTGAGCCGAGGTTGCACCATTGAATGGACTGTAGCCTGGGTGATAAGAGCAAAACTCTGTCTCACAAAAAAAAAAAAGAAAAAGAAAAAAAAAATCTTCTTGTTCGTGACACATTTGTATGTGATGTTCCCACTTGGCAGCCATTTTCCTCTAGTCCACTGGCCCCTGGCGTTCCTGTGGGGCTTCTTATATGAGCCATTCTAGAATCGCAGGTCCCTTGCTCTTCCTCTGCATGTGCCTGTGTTAATCTGGAGAGAGTCTGTTTGTTTCCCTGTTTCTTTGCCTTCTTACCAGGCTTGGAGCCCTTCAAAGCCAGGGGCTATCCTGTATGGACAGACCTTCCCCAGTGTCTAAATAGGAACTGGGATATGATGGATGCTCAATAAAAATTAAACAAGAGACAAAAGAAAAGTAGGGACCAATCTGGAATCCAATAACCATCTCTCATTTCAGGTGAAGTGGAAACTCTCAGGAAGTCGAAAATACTGGGCTTCAGAACCTGACCTAGTTTGCAGCCACCACTCCCCTCCAAAAACAATCCCGTATGAATTCCTTCTGACTCCTGAGATGAGAGGGTCACTGAGGTAGATCCTGGCCTTGGAAATCCCTATTAGGAACTATTGGGGCCTTTTACTTGCCCCTCACCACCACCCCAACATTACATTAGAAACCAACTCGGGCTTGAAGTGGAGGCCTCTGAGTTTGCAGGCCCCAAAATGCAGGCCCAGGCTGCTTTAGTTGCATTGGTTTCATTGCAAAATCGGAAGTTGCATTCCAGTTATCTCTGAATAAAACTTGTGATGGTAAGGATACGTCCCTTACCCCTAGAAGTGAAAACTGGTGAGTCTCCAGGAACCAAGTCCACTCCAGGGTCCAGCTCTCACAAAGAGGCCTTGCTTCTTTCTTGCTTCTTACCGACTGGTTTCCACGCTTGCTCATGGCTTCTCCTCTCTCTCCCTCTGGAATGTGCATTGCCATCAGAGCTGCTTTGTAACAGCTGCATCCCCATAGCCTAGACTCTCCCTCCTGCACTTTCAAGCTTCAGTCTGCCCTGCTGGCCACTAACAGACCCCTGAATTTCTAAGTTCAGGTTTCTACAGTGGACAATAAGATTGACCTGACTCATTTCTTCATGGGGAATTTTTGGCTACAGATCGGCTGTTATCAGGTCAGGTCCCAAACCCTGGTCCAATTGACCACGTTTTACCATATTCTCATCTTGTCCTAAGAAGGATGCACAGAGGTGAGTTACCGACCAGAATGAACCTAGGCATGGACTTTTTTGTAATTTCCTATTTTGTAATTTCCTATTTGTAACTTCAGAGAAGAAAAGCATATTCCATCTTAATACCTCAGAATAAAGGAGCGTATCAGCTTCATGCCCTTTCAGAGGTACAGCAGGAATCTATATACATCTGGGGCCAGTTAAGCTGAAGGATGAGGGGGGCATCTGAAAGCAGATGAAGAGATAAAGGGAAGAAGGTAGTCCTGAACCTCAGAACTATGTTCCTGGATCTCATCAGGTTAGTCCTTACTCTTTGTCAACTTGATCCATTGACAGATTCTCAAAACCAGGTCAATATAGAGATATGGCACTCTTATGTCTTGTGTCAGCTGTATCTGTTATCAATAGTTTTATGAATGGCACCACCGACAAAGGATAACAACCTAATTGCGATTTTGAAGTCTAGACAAGGAAAAAATATATATACCAGCTTTTCTGGTCCACCACAAGTTTTACCCTAGCGACTGTTCTCTGTCATCCCACGCAGGGTGGGCTTTGAGAACTCATCAGTCCTCTTGTGAGTTTCAGTCTTGCATCTTTTCTGGGATCTGGCTCAAATGCGGCTAATTTCCCAGTGTACTATGTTCAGTACAAGGGCAATCTGTCAGCATTCGTCTGAGCCTGTTTGTAAAGACACATAATTCACTATGAAACCAATTCATTTCAGATGTGCTTTTTCCTATTGCACAAAAGCCCCGGGTTGATTTGGCAGTTTGGCATATTATACAAATAAATAGGTTGAAAATGGGAAGTTCACAAGTGTTGGAACCTGAGGTTTCTGAAGGAGTTGGCTCTGGTGTCAACTTCAGAAGGTCATCTGGAGAAGCTAAGGGATCCGAACGTTCTTAAAAGGGAGAGAAATGCTTTAGAATAAAAGGAATCCTGGGTCCACTGGCAGGCAGTCTCGTTTTTGATTTCCTAGGGAACTTAGCACAGTGGAGTTCCAATAGTTCACAGGAGATGGCGTTTCACAAAAGTTACACAAAGCAATACCTTTCTGAAGAGTTTATGTTCTAATAGGAAATACCTAAATTGTATTTATCCACTTACATTTTTTATTTTATTCTACTTTCTCTCTTTTAACAGTGATTTACACAATAAGGGACAGATTAAATTAATTTCATAATAGAAATCTTGGGCTTTAAAAATTATCTTAGAAAGGTAATTGTCTTCATTTGGTGTTTTTATGTTCCCTAAGTAGTTATCTTTGTTGTTTCTTGTGGGGGTTGGTAGCAATTCTGACTTCCCATTCCATATCTCATTTATTACTTCATTTAGGAAATCCTCTTTTTTTAGTTTGATAGGCTGGGCTCTGTTTCCTAATGACGTTCACCTAGTTTTAATTGTCAGCAAAAGAAACACTTAAGATATAAGTCCTAGGTAATACTTATGACTGTCTGATGAATGACGGAATCTAGCTTCCGCTGATATTTCATCTTTGACTTCTAACATGTAAGAAGCCTTTGCTTTAGTGGTCATCACTCCTCCTTTTTCATCCTTTCTCCTTTCAGAAGTGTTCATCTGTAGCATAGGATTCAGTGATCCCCAAGTGTTTTAAGCTGCGGAGCTCTTTGTTTCGATGATTGTAATTCACATAAAGGAGATAAAAGTGGAGCTGTGTGGGCTGAAGGATGAGAAGGGGAGAGGGTGGAAATGGAGCCCCAAGTTCTAGGCAAGCCTCCCCCCATCAACTCCTTCATCCTGGCAGCCTAGGAAATGTTTCTCTAGCACAATTTGGAAACATCTGGCTGAGTCATTTTGGCCCACATTTTCTTTCTGCTGAATTCATTTCCATTCTCCCAGGGCGGCCTACGTAAATGTTTTCTAGTTCATGTTGACATCTTTCAGTTATTCATGAACTGTGACCATACTACCCTGTGAGGTTCTACGAGAAGCTCTGTGCATTGCGATTCTGTCTGCATTGCTTTGCAGATGATGAGTTACCTAAAATGAATGAACTGGTTGTGACCTATCTAAGCGTATCACGTAGAGATGCTCTTGTCTCTTGATTTCGGTCTAGGTGACAGTCAGGTTTTCCAAAAGTCCTCTCCCTGATACACACATTATTTCATTGTTTCCTGTGTGCTAAGTGCACACAGGATGCAAAGATGAATAAGACCTACCGTTACAGAGACCTCAGCCTAGCCATGACAAGAGCCAGTTATGGAGTCCCTACTATGTGTCCATTGCTTTACATACTTTTTTTCTCGTTAACTCTGGTGAACATAGCCAGCAAGTGAAATGACCCGGGATTTGCAAACAAGAAATTATTCTGACTTCAAAGCTAATTCCTTTCACTGATGGGCAACGCTTTATCTTACCCGGCTTCTGCCACGGAAAAACTCACAGGCAGGGCCAGGCAGAGAAGTGGTCAGTGACTCTCTAAGGTAACAAGTGCTTCACACAAGCCTGGGGTAGGAGGTGACATTTGCACAGGGCACTAAAGGATGATTAGGAGCTCATCAAGTGGAAGGAGTTGACAGTGGGACTGGGGCTAGTGTCTTTGATAATGCCTTCTAGGGGAAGATGCCAAGTGTTTTAGATTTCCCTTGCTTATACGTATTTCTAGTTTTTAGTGGCCTACTTGAATGTCATTTATATTGTCATTTACACACTTCCCCAAGGCCAAATGATATATGCGTTGCAAAGTAGGGATTGTATGAACTAATCCTTCTCTGGGATTTTTCTGCATGATCTGTTAATTCATGTATTTCACATTGAGAATAAAGTATGAGCACATGAAGGTTTAGGGGATATTTTACATAAGACATTCTCCTATGTAGGTGTGAAAATCTTTCCTGACTCCAATCCTGTTGCTAAACAGTGAGGTCTAGCCCAGAAGGCATCGAGGGGAGCACAGTTTCCGGGAAACAAGAAGAGGACGTGGAACCCCAGCTAGGGGGCAACTCCAGAGGATTTCTTTGGGATACCTTTCCCTACAGGCCACTGAAGACAGCACAGTATGGAGACATCTGCATCATCCACCCTGGCTTGTGTTCCCCAAACAATCTGTGGCCTCGTTCCACAGCTGGCGCCAAATTCCAGCTGAGCAGACAGCCCCAAAAATGTCACCTGGAGCCGTTAAAAAAACATAAACAAGGCATCTGTCACGCTGCTGTCACCAAGGTCATCTGGTGGTAGGAGGTGCCCGAGGAGGAGCACGACGGTGCCGTGCCATCGAGGGCCAGCCTGTGGGCAGACCTGCCTGTGCCAGCACTCCCTTGCTCTGCAGCTGCATTCAAAGGTGTGAAATTGTGCAGGGCCAGACGTTAGAGGCAAAACAACCGGAATGAAATCCAGCCACTCTGGAGTGAAACACGAGAATTTTGAAACAAGACTTTCAAACTGTTAGTATTGCATCCGGTCTCCTCTCATGATTGCCCAGAGGCCACCAGCCCAAAGCTGGGGTGAAGACATGAGCTGGCGGGTAACCTGAACACGGAATTTAGGGAGTGTGTTGTTCATACAAATCGCGCAAAGACTGAGAGTTAGAGATGGGATTTACACCCGAGCTGTCAATCAAACCACTATCTGTGTGACCTTGGACAAATCATCCATTTCCTCTAAGCACCAATTTTCATATCTGTAAATTCCTTCCTAGGATCATTGTGAAGGTTAGATAAGATAGTATGCCTGATAATGCAGGGCTGCAGAGGGCCCTCAGTACATTTTATGTTGGCTTTCTCCACCCTCACTTACAGGTAAGAGAACAGATTTAGAGAGGGGAAGTTCATAGCATGTCAGCCTCAATGATCCTAGCAAGAACCACCATCCTTGCTTCCTCCTTCCTTCACTTCCTTTTTCCTTATTTCCCTCATAATCCACTCCCCTTCCCCTCCCTACCCTCAGCACACATGATACTATGTTTGATGGGTAGCTTTTGGTTTGTATGTATTTTTGCAAAACACATTTTTTGTATAAGTGTATTTTTTAAATTTGTTAAATGGTTTGAGTTTATACATGGATGCCTTATGTGTTTTGTGTATATTTACATTTATATTTAGATTCTTATTTTTATCCTTAAGTACTGTGTTTATGGTCCCTCCATGTTGCTCTGTGTACGCATAATCCATTGCTTATTGCTGTGTACACATAAGCCGTTGCTTCTAATTGCTGCTTAGCATTGCACGGTGTGCATCCAATCTGTTCCACAAGGATGGACACCCAGGTTGCCTCCACACTGTCCCCATAGGCTATCTTCTTGTAATTCTTAAGATAGGACCAAAAGACATTTATTTACAAGTTCCCCTCTTCTATTAGACAGTGAGACAGTGAAAGAAGATTTCCTGACTTTATATACAAAGCAGCTAGCACACAGCAGTTTCTCAGTAAACACAAAGCCATGGGCTTCCCAGGCAGCTGGACACATGGGCTCAGGCCCAGCCTCCTGCGTCCTTAGTTCCCAGGCAAAGTGACGGCCTTAGCGGCAGCATTGTGATTACCGTTATCTTCTCATGAAGGTTTATGATGAGTAAGGGAAGTTTAGGAAGAGAAAAGATGAAAAGCCTTCCCATGTGACGTGTACTAGGTATTCCTTGAAACCTGAAGACCCCACATGACACATTTGTTTATTCAAACACATACATTTGAGTGAATGCTAACTCTAAGTGATAGTGGGTATGGATTTGGTGAATTCTTTGAATGCTTTCAGCATTTCCCCAATCTGTAGGAGATTCTAGTCCCTTAGAATTGGGCACTGAGCCCTGTTTGATGAAACTTGCTGTGGCATTTGGAGAAGATGCAGGATCCACACGTTTAACCATGGATGGATCCATCAGTCAGTCTCAGTTCACAGTAGACAAGAAAGGAGATACATGCTGACAAGCCATGTAGGAAGTGTACGGCCTTAAGCAGTGTAAGCATCTTTATTCCTGAATGGCATACCTGCTAGGTTGATTGAGAAATGTATTTGGTTTTATTTTTTTCTCTTGTTTTTCTTTTTGGAGGGTGAGGGATAGCCTACTTTAATATCAGAATATTTTTTATTTTTTTATTGAGTTGTGATGCTGAGTAAAATGACCTACCATTACTTGATGTGTAACAGAGTTGCTGTAGACCAGGGGTGGGCAAATTCTTTCTGCAAAGAACCAGGTACTACATATTTTACACTTTACAGCCACATGGCCTTTGACACACCTGTTACCTCTGCTGTTGTAGTACATAGGCAGCCATTACACAGTATATAAGTAAATCGGCATAGCTGCATCCCAATAAAACTTTATTTACAAAATAAGAAGGGGGCCAGGTTTGGCCCATGAGCCCTGGTTTTCCTACCCTTGTTTAGATGCTCATGCACTTGCTACATCTGGAAATCAACATAAATAAAGGAGGTCCAATAAGGCAAACCAGGTACTGTTTCTTGCCAGTATTCTTTGCTATCTCTTCAGGACACTCTGAACACAATGGATAGGAGTAATATGAACAGGAAACAGAAGAAGGATTTGTACTGTATCAACTTTGGCTTGGTTGTGCATGCCAGAAAACCTAAAATAACAGTGCCCTGTACACAGCAGAAGTTTATTTCTCTTTCTTGTAAACACAGTTTGGAGACAAGCAGTCCAGGGATGCTATGACTGCTCTTCTCACAAAAGCCTCGCTCATTCTATTGTATTTTCTACATGAAGGGCTTGGTCTTGTGGTTCCAGACTGTAGCAAGCATTTCCAGTAGGAAGATGGAAAAGGCAGGTAGGAGAAGGAGAGAGTAAATGAAGCACATGCACCCTGACAGTTACTGCGACCAGCTCTGCTAGTTGCTGTCTGTCATGGTGAGTTTTAGGGGTCAGCTTGGCTAGGCCACAGTACCCAGCTTTTTCTCAAACACCAGGTGACATGTTGCTGTGGAGTTTTGTTTTGAAGATGTGATTAATAATTCGGTTCGCGGACATGGAGTGGAGCAGGTGCCCCTCGACCATGTGGGTGGGCCTCATCTGATTAGTTGAAGGCTTTAGGAGAAAATAATGAAGTCTCCCAGGGGGGAAAGGAGTCTGCCTCCAGACGGCCTTCAGGCTTGAGCCACCATCCCAACTCTTCCCAGGGTTTCTAGCCGGCTGCCCTACCCTGCAGACTTCACATCTGCCAGTCCCCACAATCCATCATCCTTAAAAATCTGTCTCTCTCTCTCTACACACACACACACACACACACACACACACACACACACACTGTTGGTTCTGTGTCTCTGGAAACCCCTGCTGCATGTGCAGCCCGTTCATCTAGAGGGCTCCGGGGCAGTGGGGGGATGTACTCCTTATCCACAGCATTCTAATATTATGGAAACACAAGAGAAGGGACATGGAAGGGCAGGCAGACATTAAACTACCCAGAAGTGCCTGTGTTCTTATTGCACCTCCACATTCTTATTTTTCTTACAAATAAAGAAACAATTTAAAACGAAGGAAGCCCCAGATCACCCGGGTGTGACTCTCTATCCTTTTCCCACTTCTAGTTCAAGAGATGTACCCGTTTTCTTCTAACCAAAGAAAAAACATTGTATCCTTTTCTCTAGCAGTAGTGCCCGAAGCATGGGGTGAAGGCGATGAGTGGGTTAGGGCCTTTGGGAACTCTGTCCCAGCCAACCCTCACCATCCATACCCTGCTGGGAGGGAAAGCCGTGGCCCCTGCAGCTCTCTTGGTTGATCCTACCAAGAGGAAGCTCTTCCTCTCAAAGCCTGGGGGAGGGACAGCCTTTGGGCCAAGTTAACTCTCCCAGCTATAATTTAAAGTGTGGACAAAATGGGCCCAGATGTTCAGTCTTGCTTGTTAGGCCTGGTTCTGGTCTGTGTGCTCATCCGTGAGACCCTCGGCCTCCCTGCCCACACCAAATCGCCTTGGTTCTTCTTTGAGACATTCTTACTGAATGAGAAATAATTCCCCAGGGTTAGATTAGTGGACACAAAAGACGTGTTCTGCAAGCTGAGAATTGAATTTGGCTTCAGAGACTTCCTCCTCCCCAGGTGAGGTTTACCAGGCTGTAAGGCTGTCACAGGTGATTTGGGTCCATTTTTGGTGCACTTTCTTTCTCTTCCTAGATCCTTTCCTCCCAGACCCTTCCCCTCAAAGGGCTGCTGGCGTTTGGGTTGCCCACGACTCCTTACCCTGGTGAGCACTGACCACGTAGACCCAGCAGCTTCCAGGAACCTCAGCATTTAAGTAATGGGCATGCAAGAGAAAACCAAAACCGAACCCAAACAAGCCTCCGAGTGCAGCGAGAATGCCTCACTGGGAGATGGAGATTTCTAGTTGAAATATCTGAGGTGACAGTGGGCACGCAGTGGCCGATTGTTGGAAAGCTGGTCCTCAGGCCAGACGCCTCATCCACAGGTCCATCCCACCTTGATCTTGTTCAGGGTTTGTACGAGTTGAAGAGAAAGTGTGGGTTTTTTTGTTTGTTTGTTTGTTTGTTTTATTTCTTTCCAACTAGTTTCTTTGGATCCTGGCATGACTCCAGAAGAATTGTACCCTGCTGCCCCACATTCATTTTTATTTTTGGGGAATTGTAAGTTAGAAGAAGTGACTTCTCTTGCAGATGGCAAAGACTTACAATCCAAAATCATCACAACTCACAATTTAAAGACATTCTGATCTCTACCTTCCTGCAGCAGATCAGCCGGCACGCCTGTTTTTTGTAGGGGTTTTGTCTGCACATAGTAGGTCCTGGATAAACACTTGCTGATTAAACGATATTTGAAGCAAAAGTGACTATAGCTGATTGTCTATTTAGGGCAAGGTGAGTGTCAATCAGAAGAGGGAGAAATTGCATGAGGCTGCAGAGGGATGCAGGCCTGCACAGCTACAAACAAACCTAATTAGCTGTGCCTCTGCCAGCAGCCCTACTCAGACACATCTGGAGGGGAGAGAATGGCTAAGGCTAGATTGGCTTTCCCAGGTGAAAAAGCTTCTCCTCAGTTGCACCTGCATAGGACTGATTGCGCCTCAAATCCACTTGTCAGGCTGGTTGCAGGTGTCGGAGAGATTGCTAATAGAACTGGGCAAAAGTGCCCATGGGAGTGGGAGGTGAATAGCATGGCAAGACAAGCGGCTGCTGGAGTCCCCGGTTGGCAGGTGGGCCTGCCTCCATGCTCTCCGTAGGCACCATGGGGTACCTGTGCCCAGCGAGCACAGAAAAGAGCTGTCTTGGCTGAGCGTCAGGCCCTGGTACAGTCTTTGCGAAGTGTGTTTATTGGCTGCCATGAGAGTACTTAGCTGCAAAATGGAAGTGCTTTTACTTGCAGACACAAGGAGTCTTCACTAGGGAAGCACTGAGATCAGCACTTCTTCCAGGATGCCCCTTGCAAGGTACTTGTGCTCCACCAAATTGGAACTCTTCCCTGACACAAAGGGAGGCACTGGCCCAGAGTCAAGGTCACAGCAAGACCCCTTGAGCTGGCTGTTTCTTAGCAGAAGCTGGAGTAGACAGACATGACTTGAGATGTCTTAAACTTCTTTGGAGAATCTGGGTCTGGATCTCCCACCCAAGCACTTTGGAAGGGTCTGAAGAGACACAGGATGTGTGTATGTGTGTGTGGGGTTGGGGCAAGGGTTTCGATCAAACATCTGGATATGAATGCCAACTCTGCCATTTTCTGCTGACTGTGAACTTGGAAGAGTTTCTTATCAGTTCAAGTCTCACTTCCCTCATAAGTGAAATGGAGATAGTAATCATTATTATGGGCTCTTGGTCCTCCAAAAATCCATGTGTTGAAGTCTTAACACCCAGCGCTTCAGAATGTGACATTTGGAGATACAGTCTTTAAAGAGGTAAATCAAGTTAAATGAGGTCCTATGGGTGGGCCCTAATTTAATATGACTGATGTCCGTCCTTATAAGAAGACAGATTAGGACACAGACACACACAGACGATGTTATATGGTGGTTTAGGGTCTAGACTGCCAAGGTTCAAGTTCTGCTGTGACTTACTTGCTCTGAGTGACCTTGGGTTTCATATTAATTTTTCTGAGTATCAATTCCCTCACCTGTAAAATAGGGGAAATAACAGTCTGCCTCGTAGAGTTGCTGGAGGTGTGAGGTCAGATATTAGCCATCTGGCACTTACACTGCTGCAGGTAGCTTGGCCATTGTTATTGTTATGATTAAGGGCAGGAGAGCATGTCATGTCTTTCTTTGCTAAGTATGTCTGACGCCAAGTCAGTACTCACTGAGCACCTCTTCTGTGCAAGGCGCTGGAAAGGAGAGAAGCCTGGTTCTTTTTCCCCCCTCTTGCCCCTACTAGATTCATCCTCAAGTCTTCTCTGAATTGCTTTCCCTGCAGTCTGTAGTTACTGAAAACCGTAATACTTATAGATGCTGCTTTCTAGAAATGAGCCTGTAAAGTCTTGTGTTTTCTCTTGGTCTGCACAACTTTAGGGGGTAACACGTCCTGTATTTGTCAGTTGTTAACCTTCTCTTTGACCACAGAGCTCTAAATGATGGCACTAATAATGCCCAGGCAGATTTAGTTTTGATCTCCAATGAAAGATAGGCCTTTCTGTATTTGCAGTAATAAGCAAACACCTTTAGCTTGAGAGGATAAACTTAAGTACAATGTTTGTTCTCTGGAGGCATACTGATTAATTTTCAAATATGAATAAAAGGCAGTCTATTGCATTGTGGTAAGAACACTTAAGACGAGATCTGCCCTCTTTATTTTATTTTATTTGAGATGGAGTCTCGCTCTGTCACCCAGGCCGGAGTGCAGTGGCGCAATCTCGGCTCACTGCAACCTCCACCTCCCAGGTTCAAGCGATTCTCCTGCCTCAGCCTCCCGAGTAGCTGGGACTACAGGAGCTTGCCACCACCACGCCCAGCTAATTTTTTGCATTTTTAGCAGAGACGGGGTTTTCCCGTGTTGTCCAGCATGGTCTCGATCTCCTGACCTCATGATCTACCCTCTTAATGAATTTTTAGTGTGCAAGTTATCTGTAGGTACGAGGTTGTACAGCAGATCTTTCAAGCTTATTCATCTCACATAATTGAGACTTTATGCCTTTTAATTAGCAACTCCTCACCTCCCCCTCCCAGCAGTCCCAGGCAACCACTACCCTGTCCCTTTTGCCTCCATGAGTCTGGCTACTTTTGATGCCTCATAGGAGTGGAACCATGCAGCATTTGTTCTTCTGTGCCTGGCTCATTTCTCTTGGCATCTTCCCTCCAGGTTCATTCATGCTGTCACCAATGGCAGGATATCTCGCTCTGTTGTTTTTAAAAACAGCCAAAGTCAAGTATGTAGAAAGGTGGGCAGCTGAGAACCTGGTACCAGAATGTTCCAAGGAAAGGTACTGAGTGGCACAACCTGGCCTGGTTCTCCACCAGTAATTCCTAAACTTCCCCACCTGGAGGCTCCTGATGACAGATGGGTGAATGACAGAGTAGATGAGTGAGGGAGGTGGGGAGCCCTGGTGAGGCCTGGCTGGTCAAAGTCTAAGCAATCTGATCCCAGCAGGACATTCCTTTGAAGGATCATGTATCACTTTACAAATACCCACAAACTTTGCACTCTGTCTGTATTTGTTTAGGTGTAGAAAAACATTTTAAGCTCTTTGCTGAGAAGTAAAATGGGACGCACCCACATGGATTCCCCAGCATGCACTGCTGAGCACCCCTGAGGTACCACTCCTCAGTTTAGGGTTTAGGTCAGGGGTCCTAGAATCAATGAAGGAGATCTGTCTTCCTCCTGTCTGCTGTCTTCACTCCTGGGTCAAGCCCATGGCCTCAGTGGGTGAGCGATGAATCCTTCCTAAGATGTGAACAGATGAGGGCTCAACATTTGACCCAGCCCTGGGGTTTTAGTTTTGTTTGTTTGTTTTAAAATGGAATCTCACCCTGTCACCCAGACTGGAGTGCAATGGCACGATCACAGCTCACAGCAACCTCTGCCTCCCGGGTTCAAGTGATTCTCCTGCCTCAGGCTCCCAAGTAGCTGGGACTACAGGCACACGCCACCACTGGGGTTTTAGGTTTAAGAGGAGTCTCGGAAGGACAGGGTGATGTGAGGTCCTGAGCAACTCAGGCTGAAACCACGGAGGCCTACTTTAAGGCAGGGGCTGTGATTTTCCCTGTGACTCAGGTCCTCCAGGGGTCAACTGCATTTCAGGTGTGTGAGGGGAGGTGACTGCCCAACTGGCTACCCAGCCCTTCTTTGTGAACCCCTATTTACTCGGCTGCTGGGGCCTCGGTGACAGATTGGCTTGGTGGCTTCACACCCCAGTGGCTCCCGGAGCCAGAGATGTGACCAAGGAGGGACCTTGCACTGAGGAACCTGTGACTGTAGGAAGATCCTCTGAGGCCGAGTCTTGCTTGGCCTGGCCCAGTCCCTCCTACCAACGCTGATAAGAACTTAGGTTTCTAACATCCCAGTAGGCAGGGTCACAAAGACAAACTGGGAATTGATACCACTGCTGTACCCACCCCTGGACCTCCCTGTCCCGTGCAGGAGTCTAAGCCAGTGCAACCAAGGCTGAGCACACCCATACCACACGGCAAGGGTTTCACACGGGGTTTGCATTTCTTTACCCCTGGGGCTGAATCATGCAAGCTACCAGCCATCCACCCAGACTTCTTAGAGTCTGTGCCAAATAAATACTCAGACCAGAATTAAGTTCAGGCCGTGGTAGAGGTGACCAGCCACTCTGCCATGATTTGGATTCAGCCATCAATTCCAAAGAAGCACACAGTGCCTGGCATTTTGCTGGCTGGTTTGTTTTTGTAAAATGACGGGGCGGGAAGCAGTGCTGGGCATTGGAAAGGGGCTGAACAAGGGGAAATCTTCAATACCTTTTAAATAGAAACATGTCTATTTGGCCTCTTTTCTGTAAGGAACTATATTGGGCGTCACAGAGGTGCAAAGACTAGAGCAATCAATTCAGGCCCTGGCCTGAAGGACTTTATTATTCAGAGTTCCTCGTATATATAAATGGCTAAACTCTCAGACCAGTGAATGCCTGTGACCAAGTGCCAGTGGGTGAAAGTACAGGTTCCAGACCAGGAGTGAGAAATGCATCAACAGAGAGCTTGGCCACACACTGGCCCGGAGTGCAGAAGAGCAGTGCCAGGCCTCTGAGCACCGAGTTCTGAGCTTCTGGAGGGCCGGGAAATACTCCCACCTGCAAATGACTGGCTGATTGATTGCATTTTCGTTAGAGTCCGCCACCTGCATTTCCACTCCACCCACTAACTGCTCAGGTACAAGGGAGCCAGGCAGGGGCAGTGGTACCTGGGTCAGGACAGGACAGCAGCCTCTGTCCTCAGGCAGGGAGTGCTAGACAGGCCATCTCCTGTCCTGCTTTGTCTCTTTCTCCTTGAGCTCAGGACACAGTGGGGGAGCCCTCCTGTTTCTGTAAGGTCATCACACAGGCTGGGTTTTTTTTTTTTTTTTTCTCCCTGTCTTTCTTTTAACGGACAAACACTCTTGAGGTCCTGGTTGATTTTCTTAGAGAAATGTAGATTCTTTGATCCCAACGATGGAACATAAGTTTTCTGAATTTTAAGGAAAATAAAGGCCAAGATTTCAACAACCAGTGTTCCTGCCAAATCCACTGGGCAAACAGAAGAGCTGTCTGCCTCCGGTGCTCCCAGACCCCCTTCCTTCTCAGACACGCATCAGACACTTTGTACCAAGCAAAAACAAAGGGCATCCCTCCTGGGGCCACCCCTGCCCCCGGTCCAGGTATGCGCTGTCTGGTGCGCCCTGCGCGGGGGCCGCAGGTTCAGACACCCGGGCGCGGCGCGGGGCCCTGATGGATGCGGTGACCGAGACTGTGGCTACGGGCGCGGCGTCTCCTCGGCAGTCCCTCTGCGGCCCCCGCCCCAGCCCCCGCCCCCTCCCCAGCCCCAGCCCCAGCCCCAGGTCGAGCGGGCGGCCGGAGCATGCGCCGTGCGCACCGGGCCGGGAGGCGGGCGAGGAGGCAGCGCGCATCACTCGGGTCCCGTTCCTGCACCCAGCAGCCACTTGCCGGTTGCTAAGCAGTTATCATTGTTTCTGTGGCGATTGCAGAGGCTGTTGCTAATTGGAGAAGCCCCGCTTAGCAGCGGCAGCTTCCTCCTTCGGATCCTCTCTCTGCTGTTTGCATTTAAAGAGCAAACTCGGCTTGTCTGCCCACCCTCCCTCCCCCACCCTCCCCAAAATAGCCTTGTGATTTCGGAAGTATGGACTAAAATCCCACTCCTCCTCACCTTGCCGCTTGGACTCTGGTGGCTCCCAACTCGCCGTCAGACCCCACCTGCCCCAGTGGTGGGAAGCGCCTGGACAGACCATGACCACAGCCAAGGAGCCAAGCGCTTCGGGGAAATCCGTGCAGCAGCAGGAACAGGTAATGCTGCTTTTGGGGGTCCGTGTGTGTGCGCGCGCGTGTGCATGCATGCATATGTGTGTGCATGAGAGAGACAGAGAGGGAGGATATGTATTTATTGAAGAATTTTGTATTTTCGATTGGTTTATGACTGTAGCCCCCCGAGCCACCAAGCTGGGAGGAGAGGTAAAGTGCTGGGTGCTGCTGGAGTCTGCCGCTCTCCTCTCCCTGGCTTCTCTCTCTAAAGGGCGCCCTGGCTTGATGATTAAGGTTCAGGCACAGGGAGCCTCTGTCAAGGTAAACTTGGTGTGAAGCACCTCTGGACAAAGGCCTCTCTCTACAAAGCCGCCGGATCGAACGTGTTCCCTGGGAAGGTTCCCAGCTAGTACTTTGTAACTTGGGGGAAGAGGAGTGTAGCCAAAAAAAATCAGCGTATTCTGACCCTCCAACAGGACTTTGCTTTGGTTCTAAGACAAGTCAAAAGAAAATGAGCTATGTTGAAAAGACTTTTCTTTGGATACCTCGTGGCCCCTTCCTCCTGTTTCCCTCAAGAGCAAACTGTCCCTGCTAGAGAACCCGAAGGATGGATGGTCGGGATGAAGGAGGACTCGGTGGAGAAGGTGCAGGTTTAGAGGGCTGGCCGCGGACAAGGAAAGCTGCATGGGTCCCACAGCTCGCCTTGTCCTGAGAAGGCCATGGTCTGCAGAGGCTTGAGGGGTGAGGGAGGAACGGTGAATCAGACAGTCGCTTCACCACGCGTGTAGACATCGTAATTCCCTTCTTAGAAGATCTTGAGGGTTCTTGTCTTTTAATCATTGCTCAGTTCACCTCAGGCAGATCATTAAAATAGATCCTGGGAGACACCAATAGATTCACAAAGCAGTTTGCTCAAGCGTGGTAAATCAACAGCATAAGCTCACTTCTATTTATTTTAGGGTGGCTGTTGGATCTCATTTGCTGGGATTAGGGCAAAGATAGGCGACCTCTTTAGAGTTCAGGAAGGTGAAGAGCCTCCTTGAGGACATTGTGTGACAGAATTCCACTCCAACTCTTCAGAGACATACATGAAGATGACTTTGGATTTGTATTTAGTGGGGTCATTTCTCAAAGCCCATTTATTGATAAAAGGGGGCCATTTTATTAGTACTATCATTATCATCTGAGGAACTTAAATGAAGTTTTGTTTCATCTGGGAAGAAGATTCTGTAAATATGGACATTAAAAATTTTTATATTCAGTGTGACAGTGTGCATAAGGGTTAATGCTCGGTATAGCTTGACAGGTTCGAAATAGACAAACCAAACCCTCCTCCTTTCAAAAATTCCACAGAATATTTGCTCAATAAAGAAATAGTTCCACACTAAATTAGCATTCTGTAATTAACCGGGTTTCTTTTTATCACAGTTCTCCTCCCTCTTTAGTTATGAAATAAGTGTGTGCTGGGCTTTCAGGCTTGAACTAGGACTCAGGTAGCATCCCTGACCATGGGAGAGAAGAAATAATTGTGAAAGAGGGCATTGCTGTTCATAGGTCGACACCCCAGGATTGCGAGCAGAAGCCCAATCTGTGTTATGTAAAAGACATCCCTTGTTTCCTGTATCAATTTGCTCTTATTTTGCCTGATATCTCAGCATACCAGGAGAGTGGGAGCCGTTATTAGGGTGTGGGTTTTGGAGGACCTATGAGCTCTTGGTTTGATTTTATACCTTTTTATCATTGGAAATCCCATGTCCTTGAATCTGTTCAATTAGAGAAGGCTTAAACTGGTATAAAACTGAAGAGCAGAGGCAGCCATGGCTACAGCCAGCAGGTGGGACACCCAGAATAAGAAGCAGCTGTCCTCATCCCATGCAATTGGGAAGCTCCTTTTTCTCCCTCCTCAGAGTGGTGTCACCTGGACCCTGAAAAGTGAACAGACCCTCCCCCCCCCACCAATGAAGTACAATGAAGAGGGGAACAGCAGGGATAAAATAAGCCAGATGGGACAGGGGGCAAAGACCCCACATTTCAAATGTATATACCTTGAGGAGACCTTACCTGGGGTCTTGAGAAACTGCTTAGAACATAAAGAGGTAAATAACCTCCTAAAATAAAATCCCTAAAGACGGTCTCTTATTCTTGCCTTATATATAATTTTGAAAGGCATTAAAACTATTCTGTGTGCTTAGACTGCAGAACTCTTAATGAGTTCTCCATTCTTTATTTTATTTTATTTTCCTTGTTGCTAACGAAACTTTTGGAATACCTCTATTCCCAGGCTGGTGGGAATGTGTAGGGAGACCAGGAAAGATGAACATGTTTCTTTATTTTTAATTATTATTATTATTTTTGAGTGAGAAAGAGAGAGGATTGCTGCTTTGTGGTTTGGTTTTGAAGAAGGGGATCATTAAACTCTGCTAACTCAGTAACTGCCTCCAAATCACCAAGAGTTGATTCTTATGAGAAACTCAGTGGCACCCCACATCCTCATCTTGTGAGGCATTAACCAGAGAACTGGGATTGAATGGAGCCTGATGCCGTCTCCGACATCCTCACAGCTGTTTGGTTACTGCAACAGACTGCCCATTACTTCTTAGCAAGTGAGCAGAGAAAAGTGAGTTTCTTTACCAGCCTTGGTAGTTGGAAGCCAGCATGTGGGTGATGTGTGGAAATAACTTTTGTGAGCTGAGGATGGCCAGAAATTAGGGGGGGAATTAGAAAAAAAAGATTTTACTATTAGTTAGAGATTGTTGGTTTTTTTTCTACCTTGATTTGCTAAAAAAAAAAAAAAAAAAAAAAAGTGCTAAAGATAGATAAATATGTAAAAAGAGTATTTTGGGATTTTGGGTTTGTTTTTTTAAAGGATACTAAATAAACAAACCAGAGTAACAAGAAGAATTGTCTTCTAGGAGACCCTTTCTCTTTCTCTTTGGAGATGCTAAAGTTTATTTTTAAATGAAGTATTGCGAACCTAGAGATATTTGGAAGCAATATATACTTTAATCTGAATGAACTGAGTTGGTCCTTAGGCTCTGAAGCCAATCAGGTGATACTGAGACTCCTTGGTGAAAATGGCTTAGCATTGGCTGCACCTGACCTCTGCTCCTGCACAGAGGGAAACCTGATGAGGGACCCAGAAAAAACACAGAGGCGAGTTTGGCTTAAATTTACCATATTCTCACAAGCAAACGAAACTCTTCCTTAGAAAACCAGATTAAGAGATTTTTTTCCCTTAAAATAAATAAAAGTACAAATTTATTTTAATACATACTATCTCCATTTCAAATGATTTAAAACTGAAAAGCAGCGATCAGTAAAGCTATTAAGACAGAAAAATTAATTCCCTCTGCTTGCAATGAGCCAGGACACATTTTTGCTTAAATATTGAGCAGGGATAAGTTTTTCCTAGCATATTCTGTGCATGTGTATGTATGTGTGTGCATGCGCATGCACACACAAACACATGCACACACATGAACACACATGCACACCTCGTGTGTCACGAAATCAGAGTTGGAAAGGACCCCATAGATGCACCTGTTGGTCCTAGTTCATGCTCTTGTGCTCAGGAATCTCACAAATGTGTGAGATTATGTCTTTCCTCAAAAGGTCTCCAGAAAAACCTCCTCTCACATGGAAATAGCCTGTATTCCACTGGCTAACTTGGATCTTTGGTTATATGTTCTGTCACATCTTTAACTTCCTTAGACCTGAAAACCAGCTGTTCTCATCACACCTTGTATACGTGGCTACTGGGTTTTGTTGCTTCTCAGTTTTCTGCAAGTTGCACAAATCCTAATAGATAACCCGCAATGTATCTGTTCTATTAAATTATGAGCCCCAGGACTCATGCTCACCTAGTATTAACTGATAAGTTAAATTATGTATCTGAACATGTATAGTAATAGCATTACAGAAGAACTTTTTGAAACGAACAGAATTTTGTAAACAACAGATTCCATAGAGTGGACATTAAAATGCATGTGAATTTTGAGAGTGGTTAGGTGGCCTCCCGGAAGGGCACGTAGTTACTGTACTGGTAAGAGGATTTCTGGTGTTCCCGTCCACTGCTCTCTGAATTTGATCTTGTTGCTTGTTGCAGTAGATACTGAAAGAGAGGATCTAACTTTGACCATTATGAGAGTTAAATTTTTTATGTAACCATATTGAGAGGAAAAGGCAATGTGAGACATCCGTATTTAAGATAAATGTGGTAACAGGAAAAAAAGAAGTGAAAAGAAACACAGAAAAACAAGATTCAATATTAGGACGTGCACATAACTACTGAGGAGTCCCAATAGGGTAGGTGGTCCTTTTGCAGTTCAAAAAGGGCATGGGGTGGGGTTGGTGGCCCTTTCACAGTTCACAGGGACATTGGAGGCAGCAGCCATGCTCACGTAAATTAAATTCCATCTGTGCATGGTCTAAATTATCTAAGACTCTGCAGATAAAAAGAAAACTTGAACTGCTAAAGAATAGGAACACCAGATTCTTAGGATCGTGTAGAAATACATCTAGGACTCATGGACTTCCAGAGCCAGGAGAAAGAAGGATGGAGTTTGGCTGCAAAATGGGCTGATGTGTGAAGGATTTGAGGGGAGAACTCAGAAGTCTTGGATATCCTAGAGAGAGCAGGTCTAGAAGCAGAGCTCCCTGCTGGGAATGCCAGAGTGGGTCCTTGAGCTGATGGGGAGAAGCATGGAGTCTTCGGGAAAGGGAAACAGCTTAGCTGGTGCAGTGATATGCTCAGAGGAGGGCCTTGTTTGTCACCGAAGAGAACAACATGATGAGGAAGCAAGCAAGCAACTAGCTTGGAGGTGGCATGAGCTGTGCTCTGAGAACCAACAGGTAGTTCACAATCTTTTGGGATCCATGTCACCAACCTACTAAAAGGTGCAAATCAGCAAGTGCCATTTAGCATATCAAATGAAAGCCCAGACAACTGAGACCAAAGGCCATACCTGGAGGTGGGCAAAGACAAATCATACCCAGATTGGCTTTTGGTGCAACCCAAACTCAAAACAATGGAAACTGTGTTTCTGTTTTGTTTTGTTTTGAAATGATTTCTCTGTGCATTAAATGCATTTTGTTATTTTATTCTGACATTCCATTAAACCAAATCCTGCCCCTCATTCTCGATACTGTGGTGACCAGCGCAGGTGTAGTCAAGACCTTCAAATGCTCCATGGAGAACACGTGAGGGCTGGAGGGTGCTTTTCATTAACCTACACCAAAACATCTTCGCTCCAGTGTGCATGTGGAAAGTATTAAGATACTAATCACTTAGAGGAATGAACAGTCACCATCTCTGCCTCATCGAGAATTCTAGCGTTATTATCTTTTATGGAGATGGGCTGTGCCTGTGTTTGGCACTCACTGACGTGGTTTTGCAGTGGGCATCGTGCACCCTCTGTCCTTGAGAAAGAGAGGGCAGAGTGAGTCTGTGAATCCAGAGTTCTAAAAACTGCGGAAGAGTGTATAATTTGGGAAGAAAGTGATTCTCTATAAGCTCTGAGAGGTCAATGGTTGACGTCCTTGCTTGTAAAAGATCAGACAGGTGGGGGGTATATCATCTTGTTTCAGACACTGTTTGGAAAAACAAAATAAACTAAAGTGGTTTTCTTTGAAGATGTAGGCTTGGTTAGCCCATAGCCTTAAATCATGGAAGTAGGTAACCACGTCAACTTGCATGGGGGGCCGGGTGCAGTGGCTCATGCCTGCAATCTTTGGGAGGCTGAGGATAGAGGATTGTTTGAGCTTAGGAATTTGAGACCAGCCTGGGCAACATGGCAAAGCCCCATGTCTAGAAAAAATAGAAAAATTATCCAGGCATGGTGGTGGCGCATGTCTGTTTTCCCAGCTACACAGGAGGCTGAGGTAGGAGGATCACCTGAGCCCAGGGAGGTCGAGGTTGCAGTGAGCTGTGATCACACCACTGACCTCCAGCCTAGGCAATGGAGTGATACTCTGTCTTAAAAAAAGGAAAAAAAGAAAAAAGAAAAAGAAAAAAGAAAATCTGGGCGGGATGTAAATTGCAATCCTGTTTGTTGGTGCAATTCTGCATGTGGCTGATATCCTAAAGTCCTTCCAGACTTCGATAGCATGTGTTTCTTGAAGTGGGGAGTGGAGAGGTCTCAACACACACAGCCCAGGTAGAGCGATCAAATCCAGAAAGTTTATTCTCTGTCCTACTCCCATGCTCCATCATTGTTGACCTTTCAGGACTCTTTACTGCCACATCCCAGGTAGGCCTTTAATCTCCACTGGTACCCATGGTTTAGCACCATTTTCTCATACTTGACTCTTTCTATCAAAACTGCCCCATGCGCTGTTCCACCTAGGCCTTGCTAAGTGACTGAGACAAATCTAATCATTAAACAAAAAGTGTAAGGTGGGTGTCATGCATTACTTTCCTGAGAGTATTTGCAATTTCAACAGTAACTATTGGTGATAAAACCCAATGCAATTATTCATGGTGGAAATTTCGGGAACAAAGTTGCGGTAAGACCTGATGGAAGAAAAAAATATTTAGTCACATCGTTAAGGAATCATGAAGGTGAGGTCACAGCGGGGACAGTCTTGGCACCCTTTAAATCACTGACAGGCTATGCACGTCCTGGAGGTATCTGTACATTCTGTGTTCACGTTAGAGTTGGTCTTGTAGCAGGCAAGTACCAAATTACAGATCCTGTTGCTGCTTTCTGCTCTCAAATCCTGGAGGATTTGATGGTAACAGTGTTGAAATGTGCAGCGATTCCTTCTTAGGAAACACTGCCATATACGCACAGGCATGGAGTCAGTGCTGTGGGTCCCCTTTGATCCTGGTGGCTGGGATCCTGAATGCAGCCCTCCACCAATGGCTTTGCAAAGCACGTTGCTGAGATAGTAAAATCTTGCTCCTCAAATTTGTAGTGACAATTTATAGATTATTCCGTTACTAGTACCTGATCAATTTTTTAAGAGATTTAACTTCGCCTGCCAGAATTCAAGAAACACTGCTTTCCCCAGAGTGAAACTGCATGAGACTCAAGCATCGTCTCAAGCTGCTAAGTTATTAATTTGGAACACAGGCTTTTAAAAAATATCTGTGTGTGCGTACGTGTGTGTGTGGGTGTGGAGGGGGATGGGAGACAAGCCAAATTTGCTGATTAAAATGGGAACACCGTGGTGATGGTGAGGCTCTCTCACAACACTTTAAAAGGTCGAAGTCCGTCTTCTGGACATGCTCATAAGATTTCTCTTGGAGATAATGGTAACTCATTCTCTTAAAAGGATTGGTTCAACCCCTTGAATAGAATACCCACAGCAAGATGTAACATCACAACCAAATATATTCAAAGCGTATTCCATGTCTTGTCTTTTGGAAATGATATACGACAGAGGTGGTCTTGAATAGTAGTGAGGCATGTTTTCAAGTTAATGAAAATAATGTATTTCTTTATTCTCTAGCAGTGATTCTTGAAATTCTTCATTCTTCTTAGAATGTTTGAAGTTGTTATAGCATTCACTCTGGGAATTCCAAAATTATGACACTAAGTATGTATCTTAAATCAGGCCTCTGAGTGGAAGAGGGAAGGAAACATATTTTTAATTTTAATAGTCTGCCTAATACCCCATCCACTTATCAGACAGATGTTGGATCCAAGGAAGATTTTTATTTTGATAAATAGTTATGGGAGAGCCAAGGTAGGGGGAAAGGAGAGCTGGATGGGAACAGCTCAAGGTCAGGAGAGAGCAGAAGAGTCCCCAGCCGGGGTGCCAGAACCCAAGGGGCAGCCAACGGTCTGCTGGAGAAAGGTGGAGTGTGGCTGCAGGGGTACACAGAAATGGCTTGGGAAAGCAGAAACAGGAACTGTGATATGAAAGTGCTTTGAAAGCATACAATGGAAAGCAGCAGTGGGCTCGTAAAGTTCTAGAAGGGAGGGAGGAAGTCTGAACTTGGCATGAGAGGCTCCTGCTTAAGAGAACAGGTGTCTGTGAAATAGGTAAAACCAGAGGAGTGACTTGGACAGCAAGATTTCATTTTGTGAATGTGATTATTTAACGTAGGCGTGTTTTGATAGGTGAAAAAAGGAACTAGAAACTTCTGGCTTTCAAAGAGCAAAAGGAGTTTGTTATTTCACAAATAAATTCAAGTTTACCTCAAAGCAACAAGATGTTTTAAGACGTGTGTGTGTGTGTGTGTGTGTGTGTGTGTATGCATATATATATATAGAGAGAGAGAGAGTACTTCTTGGAATAGCCTGAGAAAGAAATATTTAGGAAGACTCAAGATAATTATTAATACAATTTCTGACTCTGATTTTGATGAGCCAGATATTTTGCTGTTCATTTTGATGCAGTCCGCCATGTCTTGAACACCAGGTCATATGGTACATATGACTTGGTTAAAGAAGAGATTAACCAATAAGAGAACTTTGGCAGGTAAGAACTATTTTGCCATTAAAAACCATGAAGCTGTAATGTCTCCAAAGCTCCCTTGATGCATTTTATTAATTCTTTCTGCTCATTACTAGGCTTGGGGTGATGAAGACTTGACCCTTGCCTTGCCAATAGCCAACTTACGGGGGAGTTGGGAGAATTGCCATGCTTTGGCATGGATGCCCCTGACTTCTGATCCGAGCTTTTCCACCTACTAGCTGAGGGATATCGGACAGTTCTGGACTGATTCTCTATCTATGAAATGGGGATCATTCCTGTCACACTGTTGCTGTGAAAAACAACATATAGGAACACAGAAAGCCGTTCTTGGCATGGAGATTTCACACTATTGTTCAGTGAACACTTACTGTGTATGCTGACATACCAATGCTACTTGAATCTTCTTCTTTTCAGCATCTGGTTGGAGCTTGTGTTCCATTTTTAAGATGGTTTGTTCTACAAAATCATAGAATGTCAGACTTTTAAAGCATCTTATAGCCTCTCTTGCCCAGTGACGTTTGGACTTTTGTTTTAGTAGTGTAAACCCCTTTTCCAAAGGAAGCAAGCCAAGACTCGCATGTGAAGGTGGTGAACGTGCTGGCCTAGTGCCCCGAGACATGTCAGCAGAGCCCCAGAGCATGAGGGAGCCCAGCTCACAAACCACACATCTAATTTGCACAGGAGAAAAATCAAGCTCAGAGAGGTTGAGTACATTACAAAAATCATACAGCTGGCAAGCTGCAAATTGAGAACACAACCCCCTCCTTTTTTTCTCCAAGTCAAGCAATCCTGAGTGAAACATGGGATATATAATATGCCAAGAAGATTAACACAAAAACTGTTAACTGGAAACTGCAAAGGAAACAAAGGAATTAGATAGTATGAATGGGTTAACAAATTTTCGCCTGGAGGTCAGTTAAGAAAACGTTTGTGTACTCCAGGTAAATCAAACCTACTGCAGTTTTTCCTTTTCACATCTCATGGACACACGCTGCCAATTCTTCTTTTTATTGCACCAGTGCTGGGTGCGTGAGGTTATTCATAGCAATCTGTCATATTTGAGTAATTCATTATTTAATGAGTTGCTTTTGAAACAAGGAAAATAATGAGGATGTTACCATTGTTTATCTCCCCAATTTTTAAAAGTGAGCAACAATTAATAAATTATGCATGCTTTGGAAGTATTCAGTAGTAAATTTTCAATCTCATCTTACAGCTGAATAACCTCAAAGGTAGTAGTTATACAACAGGTCTGGGAATATGCGAGTGTGAGGGAGAGGAATCCCAGGACCTCACCTGTACACATTGGGGGTTTGGCCCAGCAGGGCTTCAGATGTTGAAACATCTGGAACTTTTATTTGCTCACAAGCTTAAAAGGAACCAAAAGTATGTTGCTTATTAACACTTTTGAGGATCTGATGAAAGCCATAGGCTGCTTGCCAGAAAAATCCCCACAATTTTTTGATTTCCTAAGGTTCACATTCCCTTCATTTCTGTCTGTGGACTCCAGGTTGAGCATCTCTGTTGTCACCATAGTCCCCAGCAAGTTAGCACAGTCTTAAGACACATCAGTCGGGATGTACTCAGCGCTCAAAGTTTACATAGATATTGACCATAACCTCTAGGGGCTGTGCTAGGGAGGCGCAGTACGTAGAAGAGGCTAGAGCAGGCCGGGGAGAGTGGTCAGGGAACAATAGGTAGGAGATCCCATAAGTGGTAGGTAATTGACCTGTGATCAATGTCGGGTGATTAAAGGCTAAAGGAATATGGTTCTGTCCTCAACCACATGGTGGCCTCAGCCTGGGATGCTTGACTGTGTTCTTCCTCCATAGGGGGCAGTTTGACTAAGAACCCCAAGTATTGAAGACCTCAAGACTTTAATATGGTACTTCCTGTACCTTCCCTTGACACACATATATAAACTTCTGAAGGACACAAAACGTGCCATATTACTTGTATCTCTGACACCAAGCACAATGGTGACCCACTTATATGTGTGCTGAATGAATCAGTGAGTGAATGAATTGTGTCCTCCTCTCTCAACCTCCTCTATCGAGTTATCCACAAAGTGGAAGGTCTGTGGTTTTACTATTTATTCATCAAATGAACCATTGAACAAAGGAATCAAATGTCCAGAGCCCTGTAGAGACATCAAATCTCCCTCTGAATTGCTAACTCACCTTGCTTTCCCTGTTGTTTAAAGTGTCATTGCCACTCTTCCTTTCCCAACACTCTACCCTCACGTTTCCTACCCAAAAACATTTCTCTACCACAGAAGCATCAGCTATTCACCCCAGCCACCAGTCATGCATCAACATTCAGTCTTGCTGTGAGTCATCTCTGTAAGATAAGTGAATATTCTCTCATTTACCAACTGTATAGATAAACAAGAGAACCATCAGAAATCAAAGAACTGTTGAAAAATGGGCATTGTACATCACCAAAGTCCTTTTTTGTTGTTGAAACAAAAACTTCAAGTCTTCTCCATCCACTGAAATGAGTTGTTGTGTGGAAAGATAAGTTCTAATTGAACTACCTTCTCCGATGCAGAGAAAAAGCTGATTTGAACGTTTGGGTTGATCCTCTATTTCTCAGTTGGAGAAGTGCTTTGAGGGAAGAAAGATGGGGGATCAAGATCAGAGGAATGCAAAGTTCTGGAATGTTTGCCTCAGTTGCCCTCTACTGGGTCTGGCTTGGGGAAGTTTGTAGAACTTTTTAATGAGTCAATGTAGGTTCAGGAGAGATCTCAGGTGCGGGTGACAGGCTGAAATGCTTCCTTACAAAGAAATGAATGAGTTAGTGAAACTGTAGCTTGTACAGTTTGGGAGAATGGGGGCAATGGGGGGATTGTGGTACAGGAGAAGGAGCACCAGCCTGGGATTCAGACAGCTCTGAGTTTAAATTCCAGCTCTGGCACTTGCTAGGTAGGGAGCGTTGGACAAGTTGGGTAACCTCAGTTTCCACATTGAGCAAGTGCTTGACTAATAACAGCTGCGACTGTTACTAGTATGGTCATTACAGTATCCCAAGGTATAAAGAAGCAGAAGCGTGATTATATTAGTCGGGTCACAGTTTTGGCTGTCTTCCTGCCCCCCATCAATCTGGCTACAGGAGAGACTTTGCTAAATGGACACAGATTTACTTCCTATGAAGTGGGTTTGCTGCACTGAATAAAGTAGTTTACTTTTCCTTCACTGCTGCTGTGCTTGAAATTGGACAGAAAATAAGATACAGTTGTAGCAATTAGTCTGCAGTTTTTGACTTTATTAAATTCACTTAGACATGTGGCTGAACCATTATGCTAAGGTACCTGAAGCTCTGTTGTGGTGTATTCATTGTCAAAAATGTGTTTGTGACATAGATACTTCTTTTACTTTGTTCTATAGTGATACTGTTGTGAACCTAAAGTTGTCAAGCAGCTAATGTATATAATTGCATGTAAAATAGACCATATTTTGTACTTATGGATTATGGATATAGTGTCTACTGTTTGGAGATGATTCTCATAGTGATACTTGGTTTTAGTTTACTGAACGTAGATTCTGAAGAATTATGGCCCCAGTAATGAATGGATGTGTAATTAAAATTTTTATCATTTTTTATTCTGTAATATCTCTGTTGAAAATTTCAGATTTATATAATTGTTTTGGCTTGGCTTGAAACACAAATTATACTTAAAGTAACAGACAGTAATTGAGAAAATTATACTTAAAGGAACAGACAGTAATTGAATCCAATAAAATCACCAAAGAAGATCAGGATTGCTGTGAGTGGAGTCTGGCTTGTATATTTTGTGAACCTCATGGTTTGAATGACATATTCTCAACAAATGCATGCCGGGTAAAGGAAATACTAACTTTATGTTTTTGATTCAAATCTTCATTTCATGAAACTCTGAATAACTTTTAATAATATGGTAGTTTATGTGTTGATCCAGTGTTTTAAATTTTAACAATATACAGAGAATTCCTAATAACACTGGAAATTTGGAAATTTTCAAAAAATAAAATTTTGTTAGGCTTTACCCTGTGCGGGAATCCTCATTTCTGGTCTCAAATCACCTAGTGTTGGGCATTGAAAATATTCACAGAGATTGTGTATTAATTATATAGCTGTACTTAGAAATGTGTATGAGAATTGTTCATGACATAAGACTTAATATTCGTCTCTCTCTTTCTTGCTCTTTATATACTTAGGAATGCCAATTACTTTCTCACATTATCCTGTGAAGAGGTATAATCAATTTAAAGATAATGAGAGTGACCTGGGGAAAAAATTATTCAGCCACAAATCAATTACACCCTTATCAACCACACGCTCACTTGCACTCCCCACCTCTCTTCCAGCCTCCAAATACCAAGACCAAAAGCTTAGAATCACTTCATGGAAGGTCCCTTGAAAGCGATCTGTACACTGATAAAACTTCTTAGACACATAAATCCCTTGACTGATACCTGCTGAGCCAGTTAAAGATGCCCCAGTTCACACCTATTGCAACAGAACCAGAAATCACTGAAAGAGGTTAAGTTGTACCTATAAGTTTGGAATGGAGAGCTGGGTTTCTGTCCTTTGTTATTCAGGATGCATTTCTTTCTTTCTTTCTTGGGTTCAGTATGTGAAGTGTAGTAACAGTGTGATAGCATGTGTGTCCCCACCCCACTCGCCATCCCCCCAAGCCATGGCATGAGCTTATATGTTAGAGAAAAAAGGAACAGCTTTGGAGAGCCTGGCCATTCGAGAGCCATGCTATCTGGTAGCTTCTGTGTTGGCAGTGAGGATGATTGATGTGGGTGATGGGCTCATGCACAGGCATGTGTGTTCTTCATCCAGCCTACCCTCCTCTGCGGTTCTGGTTTAGAGTGTGTTGATTTGGGGCTCTGTGATGATCTTTACGTGGCCCCCAGGGCCAGCAGCACGAGGTGTCTGCCATGTTGGGAGAGAGTGATGAAGTCTGAACAGCACGGAATGCCTGTGTGCGGTCTCCCTGAGCTTGTCCTCATGAACTTCTCCAACAGTCTTACTGATTTATTTACAACAAAAATTATACCTAATGATTATTTCATGTAAAAACACAAATACCATTTTATTGTTAGGATTGAAATAAAACACTTTTTTGTCTTCAAATTGTTTTGCTCTAACACAGACGAGATTTTTTTTTTTTTTTTTTTTTTTTTTTTTTTGAGACGGAGTCTCACTCTGTCACCCAGGCTGGAGTGCAGTGGCTGGATCTCAGCTCACTGCAAGCTCCGCCTCCTGGGTTTAAGCCATTCTCCTGCCTCAGCCTCCCAAGTAGCTGGGACTACAGGCGCCCGCCACCTCGCCAGGCTAGTTTTTTTTTTTTGTATTTTTTAGTAGAGACGGGGTTTCACCGTGTTAGCCAGGATGGTCTCGATCTCCTGACGTCGTGATCCGCCCGTCTCAGCCTCCCAAAGTGCTGGGATTACAGGCTTGAGCCACCGCGCCCGGCCGAGATTTTTATTTTTAAAGACAAGGTTAAAACTCTTTTTCTCTGCATAATTTTAACATCTAGAATAGAGTAACAATCCTGCTTTATATTTGTATAATGCTCAGCACCAGTGCTAACAAAAATGCAACATGAGACTGGGCATGGTGACTCACGCCTTTAATCCCAGCACTTTGGGAAGCTGAGGCGGGTGGATTACCTGAGGTCAGGAGTTCAAGACCAGCCTGGTCAACATAGTGAAACCCCATCTGTACTGAAAATACAAAAAGTTACCTGGGCGTGATGGTGGGTGCCTCTAATCCCAGATACTCAGGAGGCCGATGTGGGAGAATCGCTTGAACCCAGGAGGTGGAGGTTGCAGTGAGCCGAGATCAGACCACTGCACTCCAGCCTGGGCAATAGGAGTGAGACTTTGTCTCAAAAAATATGCCACATGCTGGGCATGGTGGCTCACGCCTGTAATCCCGCACTTTGGGATGCCGAGGTGGGCAGATCACGAGGTCAGGAGATTGAGACCATCCTGGCCAACACGGCGAAACCCCGTCTCTAGTAAAAATACAAAAATTAGCCAGGTGTGGTGGTGGGTGCCTGCAGTCCCAGCTACTTGGGAAGCTGAGGCAGGAGAATTGCTTGAACCCAGGAGGTGGGGGTTGCAGTGAGCCAAGATTGTACCACTGCACTCCAGCCTGGGCAACACAGCGAGACTCTGTCTCAAATATCTCAAATGCATATATATATATATTTATATATTTTTATATATAAATATATATATATGCAACATGAACTATTATGTAATTTAAAAATTTTACTAGCCACCTTAAAAAATTAAGAAGAAACAGATGGAAATGATTTTACCATGTATTTTATTCAACCTAATATATCAAAAATCTATTATTCCAACATGGAAGCAATATAAAAATTGTTAATGAAACATTTTATGTTAGTTTTTTCCACTCCAAGTCTTTGGAATGGCATATGTGCTTTACACGGGTGGTGCCTCTCACTTCAGGCTGGCCCCGTGTCCATGTGGTTTCCATAAGGGACTCCAGTGTCCAGAAGTTCCCATGGCCACTCCATTCCGTACTTGGTTTTCATACAAACTATCTCATACCTTCTAATGTCCTCAATTCTACAGGAAAATGGGAGTCATTTCCAGACAGTAGAAACTGTATCCATATCCATAATCCATAATCCATATGATGAAGAGAAAAAGCCAATTTTGCTTCTTCTTTTTTTTTTTTTTTTTTTTTTTTGAGACAGTTTTCCTCTGTCACCCAGGTCAGAGTGCAGTGGTGCGATCTCAGCTCCCTGCAACATCTGCCTCCAAGGTTTCAGTGATTCTCCTGCCTCAGCCTCCCTAGTAGCTGGGACCACAGGCATGTGCCACCATGCCCAGCTAATGTTTTGTACTCTTAGTAGAGACAGGATTTCACCATGTTGGCCAGACTGGTCTCGAACTCCTGGCCTCAGGTGATCCACCCGCCTCAACCTCCTAAAGTGCTGGGATTATAGGCATGAGCCACTGTGCCGGGCCCCAATTGTACTTCTGTTTGAACTTATATTGGCAAATGTAGTAATTTTCTAGAGTTTTAGAAAAGGTAGTGTTTATTATTATAAATATTTGCTGACAACTTTCTGAGCAAAGGGTAGTATTTATTCTATAGAAATATGTACTGAGCATCTGCTAGTTATTTAGCAGACTTCTAGGCACAAAGGATCCAATGGAAAAAATAAGAATATTCATATTTAACAGCTTTTGTTGTGCTCTAGGCATTCATTATTGTCTGCATTGATAGAATTTACACTTGCAGCTTTCACGAAAGAAAATATTCCACAGTTTGGGCAACATGGCAAAAATCTATCTCTACAAAAAAAATACCAAAATTAGCAGGTGGTGCTTGCCTGTAGTCCCAGCTACTCAAGAGGCTGAGGTGGGAGGATCGCTTAAGCCCAAAAGATTGAGACTGCAGGCCGGGCGCGGTGGCTCAAGTCTGTAATCCCAGCACTTTGGGAAGCCGAGATGGGCGGATCACGAGGTCAGGAGATCGAGACCATCCTGGCTAACATGGTGAAACCCCGTCTCTGTGGTGGGCGCCTGTAGTCCCAGCTGCTCGGGAGGCTGAGGCAGGAGAATGGTGTGAACCCGGGAGGTGGATCTTGCAGCGAGCTGAGATCCGGCCACTGCACTCCGGCCCGGGCGACAGAGCGAGACTCCGTCTCAAAAAAAAAAAAAAAAAAAAAAAACATCGAGACTGTAGTGAGCTGTGATTGCGCCACTGTGCTCTAGCCTAGGTGACAGAGCGAGACCCTGTCTTAAAAAACAAAAAAAGAAAAGAAAGAAAGAAAAGAAAAAATGCTGTAATTTTACAAAACCTGCTCTCCTTGTACCCCTCTCTACCCTCCTTAAAATGAGCACTGGGCCTGGGGTGCGGAAGATCCACAGCTGGAGTTGAAGAGGAAGTTAGGAGAGGGCTAGGAGCCATCACGGAGATTTTCCCCCTGGTTACTTCACTGTCGTTTGTTGGGGATCGGTGAGGATTAGAAATTGGAGATGGTAGCCAGGCGCGGTTGCTCACGCCTGTAATCCCAGCACCTTTGGGAGGCCGAAGCAGGCGGATCACAAGGTCAGGAGTTCAAGACCAGCCTGGCCAATATGGTGAAACCCCATCTCTACTAAAAATACAAAAAAATTAGCTGGGCGTGGTGGCACATGCCTGTAATCCCAGCTGCGTGGGAGGCTGAGGCAGGAGAATCGCTTGAACCCAGGAGGCAGAGGTTGACTGAACTGAGATTGCACCACTGCATTCCAGCCTGGGTGACAGAGCAAGACTCTGTCTCAAAAAAAAAAAAAAAGGAAGAAATTACAGAGGAGCGTCTCTTCCCCACAGACAGTGGCCTTGGACTCTTATCTGAGGCAAAAGTGAGATTTAGGGAAAGATATTGTGGTAGCTGACACAGAATTGCAAAGGGCTGAAAACCCACGCCTGGAAAGGGCAGCAGCTGCTCCCCTCCTGTGGGCACTCTATTGCCCACATAGAGAGAAGGCCTCTCCCAGCACTTTCCAGCACCACTCCCCCAACCCCAACCCCCAGCTTAGTTCTCTAGAAGAGCAGACCTCACCCTCCCCTGCCTCCTCAGCCCAGCCTGGAAAGGCCCACGGAAGGACTCTGCCAGCCCTGGCTAAAGTCACGGGTCCACCTCTAGACCAGCCACCTGGCCTGGGACCAAGCAGCAGGAGCCCACATTCTGAGCTGTAAAACCCCACAATTAGGAAATAGACTTAAAGTGCTCCCATCACATTAGGATGCAATGTGCATTTTTGTTTGTAGAAGCTTATTCTCCATTTCTTCTTATTTGGGCAAAATAAGCTCAGTTTGACTAACTCTGCCATTTCTAACCCAGACCCCATCATGCTCTGACACTTTGACAGCACACTGGATGAGCAAAAGAGTTAACTACAGAAGGAAGACAATTTTCGTTTGGTCTAAAACTTTGTACCTGTGATATTCGGTGCCATGAAGAGACTCGTGCTTAATAATTCATTTTCCAGTGGTCTTAGGCAATGTAGAAGATTACAAATAGCGTGAGACCCTGACCTCCTCCTTCGGGGAACTTAACAGTTTTCAGTGGCAGGGGAAGTAAGACTAGATTCCTGAAACCATAGCAGCATCCGATAGAACAGAACATTTCCTAGACTCTAGCAAATCTCTTAATTCCAGGTGTACTCGGGAAGACAGTAGCATTTATTGGGTATATACTATGAATAGAGAAGTATCATATCCTGAGAGGGGTTTATAGGCAGTAAACATTGTAGTCTTTGCCTTCAAGGTGTTTGAAACATAAAACATGCTCACATTAGCTAAATATGCCTGCTTCAATGCCTGTGCTTCTGTCGTACAACTGACGTTATCAAACTGGTTTCAAAAGCCATGAGCAAAAATCAAATCAGGTAATGTGTGTAAAAGTTCATTATGAGCTGTAGCACCACACAAACCGAGATGGTATTACTGCGATCAGACCTTCTGTTTTATAGTGTGTTCGAGAAGCTGGCCTGGTGGCAGAAGAGAATGGGCTCATTAGCCCTGTTCAAAAAAAATTAAATGGAATAATAAAGAAACTTCAAAACCAAATGAAATGCCATTCCATGCACACCTTGGAAAAGTTTATAACGCATTTAAACATGAAGGGCTATTGTAAGCTTGACAATAAAACTGCGAGGATATTGTTCATTTCCGAGATTCACTTTTCCAAGATAGCTCGATTGTGCAAGTCTCTTTTGGAGTTTATGTATAGTTCTTTAAATTGACACAGTTGGCTTAAAGCTAAAACACTGTAGTTTGCATTAAAAAAGAAAAAAGTAAGTGCTTTGCACAAAAGGCTGTAAGAAATGAGGGCCGCATATGAAGCAAGTGTTCTGTTGACTGTGTGAGTGTGAGACCCTTTTGGCTTTAGGCACTTTTATGGGGCAAGCTCTGACCTTGATGACAGATGATTTCGTCAAGCTCTCCACAAAAGGTGCATGTCTATTTTCATCGTCAGCTAACTTCTATGGAGCACTTGCTGCTGTTGGTCCCCCAGCCATGAAGTTTTATTGACCCATTTGCCGTCTCTGGTGTAAGTGGATGGAATCACGTTTCTTGAGAGGAGAACTCCAAGAATAATGTGACACTTGTCTTGGAGCCATTTGAGCTTTGCTATTTCTACAGATTTCAGCCTTAGTTCCTTCTCCTGGTCCTCTGTCACCCTCAGAACACTGGGACAAGGGGGAGCCATGCCGTTTCATAAAATTTCCATAGAGGTTCGGAGTCTCCTTTTTAGCTGATTCCCATGAATTTGTAATATTTTGATCTGCGCTGGTTGCAGTTTGAAATAAATAAAAGCAATTTGATTTCATTCTAGCCAACACCCTATGGATGAAAGCTAATGAGAGGTACAAGTGAGACAGTACAGGTGAAAACTACAAAATCTCTATTGCAAAATACACATATACACGGACCCATATTTTCCATTAACACTTAAAAGGAGTGATACCAAGAGGAAACACCAAGTCCGTGAACCGTTTCTTCAATCAGGGCAGACCCGTGAGCAGAGGACAAAGTGGGTGGGGTTCGTGGAAGAAACAGAATATGTATCTAGTTTTCTGTTTGATGATGGCCTACGGATTGATTTAATTATGATTACGACAATAACTTGCCTAGTACTTCCTGTTGACGGTTGCCTTCTACATGCACAGCAGGTTGCTTGGGGAGCTGATGTCTGCTCCTAGCCTTTCCGCTCCAGTACCTTTTGTTCTGTTCCATTATGTTTCAGATAATTTAATCAAAGTTGTGTTTGCTCGTGCACTCCCCCTTTGAATCATTCTCACTGCACTTCTGCCCTCCCAGGCAGACGCAGGCTGATGCGGAATGGGTTTCCACTGGCCTCTTCTCTTGACTTCTCTGTGGCCCGTATCAGAACCCAAAACCCAGACTCAGCTTGACTTCCTCCTCTTACCACGGAGTGACCCCGGTGTGATCTTCCCTCCCAGGTTCCATCCAGCATGACCGCCGGGTCTCCCTCTGCGCTACTTGATTGCACCCACCTTTTGTTACCAATCCAGCCACCAGGCTCTATGTCTAGGTTGGGGGTGTTTCCTGGCCTGATGGGGCACCTTGTTCACCCAGGCAGGAAGTCACGTCTTGTTTCAACATCCTGAATCTTAACCTGACGTGGAAACCGTGATGCTGGCTGACCTGACCTGCAGCCTCAGGCGTCCCCTGGCCCTTTCATGGCCTGATGTTTATGTGGTCCTCACAAAGTCTTAGGATAGGATTTATAGTCTCCATTTTTTCTTTCTTTCCTTCCTTCCTTCCTTCCTTCCTTCCTTCCTTCCTTCCTTCCTTCCTTCCTTCCTTC
>NC_045441.1:142647655-142711480 GCF_002776525.5 Piliocolobus tephrosceles
TTCCTTCCTTCCTTCCTTCCTTCCTTCCTTCCTTCCTTCCTTCCTTCTTTCTCTCTCTCTCTCTCTTTCTTTTTCTTTCTTTCTGGCGGATTTTTGCTCTGTTGCCCCTGGCTGCAGTGCAATGGTGTGATCTCGGCTCACTGCAACCTCCGCCTCCTGGGTTCAAATGATTCTCCTGCCTCAGCCTCCCGAGTAGCTGGGACTGCAGGTGTGCACCACCATGCCTAGCTAATTTTGTTGTATTTTTAGTAGAGATGGGGTTTCACCATATTGGCCAGGCTGGTCTTGAACTCCTGACCCCAAGTGATTCTCCCACCTTGGCCTCCCAAAATGCTGGGATTATAGGCATGAGCCACCGTGCCCGGCCTTTTGTCTCCATTTTCAATCGGAAGTGAAAGCTTAGTGAGAGAAGGTGCCCGGACCGCCACTGGCTGGAAATCGGCAGAGTTGGGCCCTGATGGGTCTCCTCACTCCATCCCCCTTGCGCCACCCAGTGTCTTGCCAGCTATTCTGCCTAGGAGGGATGTAGGGCCTTTAATGCAAATGCAAGTTTTCTGGGAACCCCTTAATGACAAAAAATACTTGCTCTCCAGAGTATTCATGGCAGGCCTTGATAACCTTGAGCCTCAAGTGCCCGCAATTCCTACTGGGACTGACTTTAAACCTGTATTTCAAATACAAACTGGGTCTTCATTATTCTTTGTTGCGATGGATCTCTTTACACCCTGCCCTCAGAACCACAAATTAGCAAGAGTCTAGCCGGAATCTCTTCTGTGATGGAAATTTCATTCCCGAAGAAATAGAGCAATCTTTCTTAGTTAGGCATTTGCTCTAATGATTCAGAAAGTTGGTTCTTCATTTTTGCTTATTTTCATTAGAAACTAAAGATTTGGATGGTGTTTTCATAATCTATTGAGAACTGCACCAGGACGGCCAGTATTCAATAGATAGGATTAATAATCAGAGGGAAGACACTTATATGTTCTGTCACGCACACATACCTGAATGTTTAGGTCAAGGGCACATTTTTAACTGATTCCAATAGCAAATATAAATTGGGCCTCTCTGTTACCTGAATATCTTACTTTTTTGGAGGTTTTATTGTTAGGAACTGCCATATAACAGGCATGCATCATTTTAATTGAACCTTAAACTTGACACTTTTGTTGACCAAAAAAAAGGATTTCAAGTTATTTTTCATGCATAAAGCCTGCATGAAGCCTGTACTTCTTTAGTGAAGGCTATCTCAGATATGTATGACCTTACCTCCATGCCTTTAGGAAAAATTAAACCTCACTGTCTGAGATCCTTAAGATTTGGCAAACATTGATCAATTAACTCTTCAAAGACTTATGATGAAATAAGTATAAGGAATAAAACATACTGAGATATGTCCAAATTACCAGCAAATCAAAATATGCATGACCCTGTGCCTAAGTTCTGTGGGATACAAGTCTTGGGTTCTGTTTACGGGGATGTCACCTTCTATGACTCAGGTCCCTGTCTAGAAACATGATGTGGCCATGTCTTGGTGGTTCCTAATTTATGTGGTCTAGTCTTTTGTATTAATTCATTCCTGGAAGATAAAAGTCAGAGCCCACAGCCTGTATATACTGTGATGAAACAAGGATGCAGATATAATGATGATAAAATTGAACCTGTGATTTCAGAAATGCGATATGAATATGATACGACAATTCTACCTGCCACCAGTGAACTAATTTCCCTTGTTGCCAGGGGAGACCTCATCCTCATCCTAATTTACACAGTGTTGTATGTCAAGAATGCATAATTCTGCCATTCTGTTGTATTTCTAATTTTAGCTTGTATGTATAAAAACACTTTAAAACATTTGCAGGCTACTGAAATCATCGTCATACAATTTGTACAGTTGTTACATAGAAATAATACCAGTTGCTTTCCCCACAATCATTTTCTCTAGAGAGCTAGCTGTTCAATGCTAATTCATATCCTTCCTTAAGGTATGGCAAGTAAAATGGATTTCCTCGGGGCCTGGAAGGGATTCCTGTTCAATGATTGCAACATTTACAAGATTTCCTCTTGACTTCCTACAAGGAAGGAATAGGAAAGGGAGGTGATTGGTCTTGTTGGTCTGCAAATAGTATTCACCGGCTCTCCGGAGGGTGGGCAGAGAGGGACACAAAAAGGCATGTGTCAGAGTTCCTGTCTCCAGGGAGGTCATCGGATCGTTAGATAAGAGAGACCCTTGTGTCTAGGTGTTCTTGGTTCAATCCTAATGTTTTGCTTGGTGTCTGGTTCCCACAGGTCATTTGAGGGGTCTGAATGGTGATGGATAGCTCTCGGAGAAAAACAGTTTGAGGCTTCCAGGCAAAGTGGAGAATGAAGAGTAAACACTTGGAATGATGGGTGGCAGGAACAAATAGAAGAATCATTAGTTATTAGAATGACTAGGGTGAAAAGCTGTGTTAAGTGCTTCACAGGTAGGAGGACCGTATATCCCAATTTGCTTAGGCCAGTCCTGGTTTTTGCCAATTGTCCTGACTTGAGTTTTAGTAGCATTCCCTTTTATTCTCAATAGTGTCCCAGTTTGGGCAATAAGTCATATGGTCAACATATATATTGATGAAGAATTAGGATCTTAATATAGCAACAGATTGGGAGTGAAGATAAAGGTAAAATCAATTTTGAAGTCGCCGTTTACTATACCGTAATTTGATATCTATATCAATTGCTATTTTTTTTTTTTTTTTTTTTTTTTTGAGACAGAGTCTTGCCCTGTTGCGCAGGCTGGAGTGCACTGGCCCGATCTCAGCTCACTGCAAGCTCCGCCTCCCGGGTTCCCGCCATTCTCCTGCCTCAGCCTCCCGAGTAGCTGGGACTACAGGCGCCTGCCACCACGCCCGGCTAGTTTTTTGTATTTTTAGTAGAGACGGGGTTTCACCGTGTTAGCCAGGATGGACCTCGATCTCCTGACCTCGTGATCCGCCCGTCTCGGCCTCCCAAAGTGCTGGGATTACAGGCTTGAGCCACCGCGCCCGGCCATCAATTGCTATTTTTATTTGAGGAATAATGTTGACCTCATGTCTTAGAAGAAAAAAATGAAGGTAAAAAACACTAAAATTTTGCTTAGGCTGTTGTGAAACTTCCTTTCAAAAGTGGAACTAGAATTTAGAACTCAAAAACCTCATTGTCTATACTAACCCCCACCCTACGTGGCAGGGAAAACGGAAAAAGCAAAAGAAATAATGGGATATAAAAATGTATGGGACACATTCTTTCCTCTATTATGAACTTGTCTCTTAATTACCACCATTTATACTGGACGTGTGATTTGGGTTGCCAGAATAGTAAAGGAAAAACACATATTAGAAGCCCTGTGATAATTTGCAAAGAAATCTCATTTGCCCAGGCTATTACATTTCTGTTCTGCCTTCAGTGGAAATACGCATAGAATGGAAAAGAAATATGCATTACTATGAGTAATTCCAGACACTTTAATGCTTTTAACAGGAGTGCAATTGGAGTTTGTTTTCTGAGACCCCTCTGGTGGAGGCGATTGTTATTCATGCTTGCTGGAACAGTTCTCTCCACGTCTATGAGCTAAAGCAGATCATGGCCTCAGAACCACAGAACTCCAATAGCCAGAGACTAAAAGAAAAGGGAAAAATGGTTTGCTCAGATCCCTGGGTTGCTTGGCCCACACCCTGAGTGTAATACCTCATCAGGGTTAGAAAGCAAGTGGTGGGAGCAGGTCTTGCTTCTGTGGGCATGGCCTCCTAGAGAAATAGTCCAGCGTTGGAGGTGCAGAGAGGGGAGGACAGGCATTCGAAGGCTCTTGAAGAACTGAAATCTGGAATCGACACGAAGCTGTATCCCGAAGCAGGGAAGTAACGAGGAGCCTGGAAGGGATTCCTGTTCAATTAGTGGAATATTTACAGAAGCGTTGTTTTGAAGATGAATTTAATGGATGATATACATGTAAAGTGAGATAGAATGAAGGGACAGACAGGGATAGGGAAGCAATTACTTTGGCATTGATGTGGGTCTGAAAATAATCTTTGCTGGCTTGCATGGTATTGTCTAAAATAGCAGGGAAAGCTTTGAGAATCCTATTGATTTTGAGTTACTCTCCAGGAACTATAAAATATTAAAGCAGAAAGGAGACTTAATGATCATTAAGTTCATTCTGAAATGAGAGAAATCAAACCCACAGAAATGGAGGGTTTACTTAATTCCCAAGTTTATGTGGTGTTAGGGGCAGGAACCAGGTCTAGAACACACCCACAGCTCCCTTGTCATTAACCCCATTTCCCTGGAGAGGAGAAGGGAATCCGGTGGTCACACTTTGACAGACACAGTGTGGGTGATGCCAGACCCAAAACCTTGGGAAGGGAACTGTGTGGCTTCATGGACATGACCAGATCCACAGTCATCCACTGGGTTACTATCTTCCTAGTTCTCATCAGCCAGGGTTGTTTAGCAACATTGAAAAATGTTGCTGACTGTGGATAGCTCTGTAAGTAGAGTTTTCCATCTTTCTAACACTTACTACATTTTTTATTCCTGGAACAATTTTGAATGAGAAGTGAAAACCATGGTTTTAGCCCTACTTATCTCTTAAGGAAGAACAGATTGGAACAGTACCGGTGTTTTGCTTACGTTTGTGGATTTACTTAAATATTCCCCATTAAAGCTCTGGTGTACACATTTATTTTATTCATGATTTCAACAAACCTTTACTGTGTACCACATACAGTCCAACACGGTCCCATGGAGCTTTCGGCAATGGTGGATTTGTGCTGCACCTGTACTGAGCAGTGTTGCAGCCACTAGCCACATGTTGCTGTCACAGTCTTAAAATGTGGCTGGTGACCAGTGACAGTGAGCTTTTTTCGTGTTTGTTGGCTGCATAAATATCTTCTTTTGAGAAGTATCCGTTCATATCCTTCACCCACTTTTTGATTGGGTTGTTTGTTATTAGAGAAATGCAAATCAAAACCACAAGGAGATACCATCTCACACCAGTTAGAATGACGATCATTAAAAAGTCAGGACACAACAGATGCTGGAGAGGATGTGGAGAAATAGGAATGCTTTCACACTGTTGGTGGGAGTGTAAATTAGTTTAATCATTGTAGAAGACAGTGTGGTGATTTCCCAAGGGCCTAGAACCAAAAATACCATTTGACCCAGCAATCCCATTACTGGCTATACACCCAAAGGATTATAAATCATTCTACTGTAAAGACACTTGCATACGTATGTTTCTTGTGGCACTATTTTCAATAACAAAGACTTGGAACCAACCCAAATGCCCATCAATGATAGACTGAATAAAGAAAATATGGCACATATACACCATGGAATACTATGCAGCCATAAAAAAAGAATGAGTTCATGTCCTTTGCAGGGACATGGATGAAGCTGGAAACCATCATTCTCAGCAAACTGACACAGCAACAGAAAACCAAACACTGCATGTTCTCACTCACAAGTGGGAATTGAACAATGAGAACACATGGACACAGGGAGGGCAGCATCACACACTGGGACCTGTCGGGCAGTGGAGGGGAAGGGGAGGGAGAGCATTAGGACAAATATCTAATGCATACAGGACTTAAAACCTAGATAATGGGTTGATGGGTGCAGCAAACCACCATGGCACATGTATACCTATGTAACCTGCACGTTGTACACATGTATCCCAGAACTTAAAAATTTTTTTAAATGTGGCTGGTGACTGAGAGATGCAATTCTTAATTGTAGTTAGTTCTAATTAATTGAAATTGAGATCACCACAGATGGCAGAGGCTTTCATGTCAGTTTCAGACTCTGGTATTGGGTTGAGGGAGAAAAGAAAAAAGACAGGTCATGATCTCTGAGGACAAGGCAGTCACAGCTGAGAGTGGCAGGGATAAGGAGAGACAGGTAACCAGTTGTCACACTGGAGTGTGGCCAGTTATGTCACTGTGGGAATAAGGTCCTGTGGGAGTACAGAAGAGATGAGCATGATTCCTCTTTGGGGCGGTCAAGCATCAGGGCAGTTTGACAAAGAGCAGATGTTCCTGTCTTTACAAATGGGCTGAGACCGCTCCAGACATCTGAGATGAACATGAAGAGAAAGGAATTTTCAACAATGGGGCAAACATACAAATTCTCAGCAGTGTAAAGATCAGAGGGCCAGAGCCAAATGTGCACTTCTGGTGACGCCCTGCATGCGATTTGGTGCACACACCCTCTGGGGAGGTGAACTAGCAGGCAGCTTGGCAAGAAGTTGCCTGCGGTGTTCTGCATCTCAGACGTTGTTCACCACGGTGCTCTGTGTGAAGTTGGAGAAATGCATCTACCTTTCTGGACTTCAGTCTCCTCTCTACTCCCCAAAGGCAGGGCAGAGCAGCTCTATGACTCCTTCCCAGATCTGGGTTTAGTCCTTACAAGCTTCTGTTGCATTCGCCACCTCCTGCAGTGGCCTTTCTCCAAGACAATGAGAAGCTTCTTGGCCTCTTCTTTAACACTGGGTGCTATTTAATGAAGGCACCTCGAGGTCCTCCCAGTTACCATGATTGCTGGTGGCGGTCATCTCCCCCAGCTGACAACAATTTGGTAATTTTTTCTCCCCCTCGGATATTTTAGACCCCAAAGATACATGGGTACTCTGGGGAGCCTGTATAAAGACTGGGTAGTATTTGGAACTAGCAGGCAGAGAGACGACGTTGGCAATTCATTCATCTATCATTACCTCAGTTGGCAGTGTTCTCAGTATGCAGGGACGGTCTCTGTGTGGCTTTTTGTGAGAGGGATGTAAGATTTATTTTTCTCTATGACCTACCTGCTGGCGAGGTACAACAAGTCTCTGCCGAGCTCTGAGGGGCCTCACTTGAGCTGCACTAATAGACGGAGGGATAACTGGTAGACCAGAAGAGTGTAGACGGGAAGAAAGAACTCACCTTTGTAAATGAGCCACTCAGGCTTTTGATTTTGTGGCCCTTGAATTCCCACTTCAGCTGACGGTCACACTCATCTGTGGGGAAGCTAATTTTACAAGAAATGGAACAGGAGGGGGTTGCTGCTGGATCAAGAAGATGCAGCTTTGGAAGGTATCCACAGGGGAATAGCCATCAATTTGCCAGGTGTGTGAGCTCTACCATCCCGCGGTACATCGGAGCGTGCTGTGCTGTGCCTGCTTTCGAGGTAGACGAGGTATCCCAGGCTATATGATCATCCGCACAGCAGGGGTGGCCAAATATAGAGATCGAGTGTAAAACTAACAGCCTGTCAAAGAATACAGCCACTTTTTCAGGGTCATAAAAACACGCTTTGACTTTCCCAAAATATAGTTACTATACATGTACTAGCAAACCCCAGGATGTTCTCTTCTTATGGTCCACATAGCTAAATACCCACTTGTGGTATACAGGTTTATTTAGGAATGAGCTAATCCTATTAGGACTTTCATATTTTCATCAATTTGGGTGATGGGGTCTGTGGCCAAAGATCATAGAAAGTAAGAAATACGGGACTCAAAAATGGGTCTGCATTATATTTTCACTTCATGCTTTTTGAACTTTTTTTTTTTTTTTTTTTGAGACAGAGTCTCACTCTATCACCCAGGCTGGAGTGCAGTGGCAAAAAATCTCAGTTCACTGTGCAACCTCCGCCTCCCGAGTTCAACTGATTCTCTGAAGCGGTGGCCTGCCCCTCCACACCTGTGGGTGTTTCTCGTTAGGTGGAACGAGAGACTTGAGAAAAGAAATAAGACACAGAGACAAAGTATAGAGAAAGAAAAGTGGGGCCCAGGGGACCGGCGCTCAGCTTACAGAGGACCCACGCTGGCACTGGTCTCTGAGTTCCCTTAGTATTTATTGATAATTATCTTCACCATCTTAAAGAAAAGGAAGTGGCAGGATAATAGGATAATTGTAGGTAGAAAATTAGCAGTAAGACATATGGATAAAGATCTCTGTGACATGAATAAGTTCAAAGGAAAATGCTGTGCCTTGATATACATATGCAAACATCTCCATAAACCTTTTAGCAGCATTGTTTTAGACTATCACATGGGGAGAAACCTTGGACAATACCTAGCTTTCCTAGGCAGAGGTCCCTGCGACCTTTGGCCATGTACATGTCCCTGGGTAGCTGAGATTAAGAGAATGGTGATGACTTTTTAACCAGCAAGCTGTCTTCAGGTACTTGTTTAACAAAGCACATCCTGCACAGCCCAAAATCCTTTAAACCTTAAGTCACCACAGCACATGTCTCTTGCAAGGACAAGGTTGGGGGTAGGGTCACAGATTAACAGCATCTCAAATACAGAACAAAATGGAGTCTCTTATGTCTGCTTCCTTCTATATAGACACAGTAACAGGCTGATCTCTCTTTCTTTTCCCCACAATTCTCCTGCCTCAACTTCCCGAGTAGCTGGGATTACAGGCATGTGCCACCACGCCCCGCTAATTTTTGTGTTATTAGTAGAGACCGGGTTTCACCATGTTGACCAGGCTGGTCTCAAACTCCTGACCTTGGGTGATCCACCTGCCTCGGCCTTCCAAAGTGCTGTGATTACAAGCGTGAGCCACCGTGCCCAGCCATGGTTTTTAAACTTTAATGTGCATGGAAATTACCTGAAGAGTTTGTTAAAGTACAGATGCTGCTTCAGCTGGTTGGGTATGGGTCTTCAGATCCCGCGTCTCTCGCAGGCTCCCAGGCCATGCGGTTGATGCTGGTCCGTGGATGACCCTCTGGGTAGCAACGTTTGGGGGTCTTCGTGTGTCCACACATGGTGTGTCTGTCCATTGGGATGAAAGTGCTAGAGCATTTGCCAAAGCGTTTAGACAGGAGTCTGTTAGAGTTTGAAGCTCCGGGACCAAGGAGATCTGGTAACTAAAGGACAGTTGTTTGTTCATGGATCCAGGTTTAGAAAGTGTGTACATATGCTAGGATTCTGCCGCCTACCCCCGCCAATATTAGCAAAATGTAGTCTTTAATTGTCAAGCTCTAGGAATAATTTTTCTGTGTCAGATGCATTTTTGGGAAGGTGCGTTTGGCCGGTTCCCTCTCAGCGGGCCCGCCGAGTATCCCTGCGGTACTTTGGAAGCACCATAATTGGGAAAGAGTTGAAAGCTCTTGCCTTGGAAATGAGATGCTTATCTGGGTCTTGGGCACTGGACCCAAGAGCGGGAGGCTCGAGATGGGTCCGGGGAACAGCTGCTGTGTTCCTGCAGAAGGAAGTGCCTGCTGCCCAGAGCCTGTGATGGAGGCTGCTGGAGCCAGCTCCTGTCTCAGAGAACAGAGAGAGCCCTGTGCTCCACATCGTGAGAGCAAATGTTCCCTTTTGGCTGTTTTAATAGTTCTGCTTCAAGCGTATTTGTTTTTCCTTATTTTCTAGCATCTTTGAGAAAGATCTGTTTTATACTCTGCAGCCCAGTTTGGAGAGATATGACATGTTTGACTACGTGAGGAAATACACATATTTCTCAGGGTTGTTTTTTTTTTAATTGAGTGTTATTGGACTTTGATGTTTGATTTTCAGGCAGCCTTTAATGTGAAAGGCAAACACATTCATTTTCTATCAGTTCCTGAAAATGTTCCCAGTTTTAGAAGCTCTAGACTGGTCTTGCCAACATAGCAGCCTAGTGACAGTTACTCGTCTGTAATTCTGTACTTAAATCATGAACAGCTAGCACTATCGATTAATGCTTTATACAGTTTCAAAGCTGTACTCCCAGCTTTGAGTACAGGCTGCATTTAGATGGTTTAAAGCATTGATTTCTCTCTCTGACAACTCTTAAGTTATTGGCTGCCAAAAAAAATGAGGAAAGGTTAGTTAATCTCCATGGCTCATATGCTGCGTGCTGTAGAGAATATTGGTGAAGCATCGTTTTTCTTCATTGTTAGATGCACTAGGGATGTGAAGATTGCTTTGAATCATTGTGAAAATTGGAATCAGAAAAACAGTCTCCTCATTCAATTCAAGAATTTAGGATCCAAAACAAAATTCAGTTTGGTATCTGGCGATTTAAACAGTGTCTGACCTTATGTAATTTTAATTATTGGGGTCAGCTATTGGTATTACATTATAATTTGTAATGATTTATATCAGCCTTTTAAAAATGCTCACAGTCATGGACAAAACTGGAAAAAATGAGGAAGTAACCCAATCCAAATTACTTAATGTCATCTGTTGTAATTAGATATTAGATTTTAGTAGACAGTTTCCATGATACATTTCACAATTATTTTTATAATTTAATAGTATAAATGCAAAATTATTTCAGCTTTGTTATTCTATTATGTGCTGTGCTAGTTTAAATTGTTCTGGTTATAGGTGTATCATCAGCACCTTATCTTCAGTGAGGATTTTAAATATGGGCTGACCAAATGTATGTGGAATTTGTATCTTGTTATTTGTTTAAAAATATAAGGAAAAGGGAAAAAAAAACCTTTGCAAAGATTCCTTTTTGAGTGCTAGCTTTTTCTAATCCCTAAGTATACCAGCTGCTCTGCCAGGAATATGCCCTTCATATCATATCTTCTAGAATGAATGTTTGGAAGGGAAAGTAGTAAGATGCAAAAGTAAGAAGGACAGATGATGTTCATACTCACAGTAAAAGCTGTCTCTCCTCTTATCAGTTGTGATGCTGGAACAAACGACTCTTTCCTGACTGCAGGGTTTGGAGGTCCCCAAGACCACCCTCACTTCTGCCATCAACGGCAGGGCTCACTGGCTGCGTGGAAAAGCCAAGATGCCTTTCACCGTACCATGTCTGGAGTCTAGTTGCTGCTCAATAAACCCTGGTGGCTATCACTCTAGAGATTCAGTAACATTATCCAGAATTTAAAAATACAAGCCTGGGCATGGTGGCTCACACCTATAATCCCAGCACTTTGGGAGGCCAAGGTGGCAGATCACCTGAGGTCAGAAGTTCGAGACCAGCCTGGCTAACATAGTGAAACCCCGTCTCTACTAAAAATACAAAAAATAGCCAGGCATGGTGGCACACACCTGTATCCCCAGCTACTCAGGAGGCTGAGGTGAGTGAATCACTTGAAGCTGGTAGGCAGAGGTTACAGTGAGCCAAGATTGTGCCACTGAACTCAGACCTGAGCAACAGAGCAAGACTCTGTCTCCAAAAAAAAAAAAAGGAACAGAAAAAAAATACAACATGTGGTCCTTGTATTCAAGCCAAGCTTATTTCTGCCTCAAAGCACTGTGCCAAGTTTGTATGTTACTTCAGGTTTCATAAGCCAGCAGATCCTCTTCCTGGGACTGATATGATGATTTCAATTTTTTTCAATACTTAAGTATGGAAAACAGGTGGGTAATTTGTGACCCATAAAGGAGGGGTGAGAACCACATGAAGGTGAAGGTGGTGGAAAGGAGCAGCTGATGTCGCGTACCGTCTACTTAACATTGCCACGTTAATGTTAATGCCGGTTATAGGAAGCAATGGGTCATTGCCATATTTCTGTTATGGCTTATTGCAGTGAATGCAGGATGCTAGAACATGCTTCTCACATCTCTTACATCTCAAGTGAGAGTATTTCTTTTTTTTTTTTTTTTTTTTTTTTTTTGAGATGGAGTCTCACTCTGTCTCCCAGGCTGGAGTGTAGTGGCCATTATTTTCATTGAGAAAAAAACTCTCAATGCCACATATACCTGAATTGTGAGTACTTATTTCACCTAACAAATACCTAACAAATATCGATATTCACTTAACAAATACCTAACAAATACCGATATTTCACCTAACAAATACCTAACAAATATCAGTATTTTGCCACTTATGGGTTGTATAAATGACTATTAAGATGATTTGTCAGGCACAGTACACACAGCTAACCTATAAACAATGTGCAGACGTAGGTCATAAACTGTAACCCTCAAAATCCAAGTAGTGCCCCAGTGGGAAAAGTTTCACATGTTAATGAACAATTACCATAGTAGATTAAGAATACGGAATTAATCCAAGAAGCCAAGAACTTAGAGTTAGATACTGTAGCACAAGATTGCAGGAACCTGAGTGCTGTGTGCCTTGCTGCATTTCAGAGGTTGCAAGATGTCGTGGAATGCAGGCTCAGGAAAGTGACTGATGCGCTGTGTTCTACTATGGAATTCTCCAGGTATTGGTGGAAAAACATCAGTACATTAGCAAAACATGGACCGTTTCTGGTGTTGCTGGTGCTGTATGGGGTGAGTCTGTGGGGCGCTCTGTGGGATGTATTTAAAGAGGTATTCTTTTGTCTCAAATGGAGAGGGTGGAGACACAGCATGCTATTTGCCACATTGCATTCTAGGGGTTGCAAGACATCCCAGAATGTGGGCTCCATGAAAGTGGTTCCTGCTGTGTTCTGTACCCACAGATGTCTTCCCAGGAAGGTCTCATCCATCACCAGAAATGGTCCATGTTTTACTAATGTATTGATGTTTTTCCACAAACACCTGTAGAATTCCATATTAGAAAACAGCGTGTCAGTCACTTTCCTGAGCCTACATTTCAGGACATCTTGCAACCTCTGAAATGCAGCGTGGCACACAACACTCAGGTTCCTGCAATCAGCATGCCCGTATGGTCATAATACAGACCTACCAAACTGGAAGGAAGTCTCAGTGATCTGTGACTCAGCCCTTTCTCTTGATAGACCGTGGAATTGCAGGCAGAAGATGTACAGCGTCTCATCTCAGATACACAGTGGTGGAGCTGGGATGGAATGTACTCTCCATTCTCCCTGGAGGGCTCTTGGTCCATCTTGCTTCAGTGGCTAGCATGAGAGGAGTGGTGATGGCAGCAGGTGCCGTGGCCATTGGGCAGGCGGGGTATGGAGGACGCAGCCACATGGCCGCCACTCCTGCCATGGAGGCACCAGGTCCCACAATACTGGTACCATAGCACAGGCCTTCGTGGTATCACAGGATTTGCCAGAGCTGGAACGTAACACCCACTTCACACCTCGGAGTGTGTTTCAAAATAGAGTTTGTAGTGAATTCCAAAAGGCATGTGATTCAAGCTAACTCCCAAGACCATGCAGAGTTGTGGGGAGAAAACCCCACTGTGGGCGAGTTGTGGGGAGAAAACCCTACTGTGGGCCCTTGAGTCAGGGAAGCAGCATGGAAGCGGGCCGAGTAGGATTGTGCAACGGGAAGGGAGGTGGGCGGACCATGATTAAAGATGCGGAAAGTGGTCGGAGTGGGGAAGAGGACTCGTCTGATTCCCAGGGAGTGGGCTGGCTCCATGCAGAGTAGGGCCCCCTGTGGAGGCCGCACAGGCTTGCCCACCTGAGCTGAGGGGCACGGAAGGAGGGGTCTTTGTCGTTCCCTTGGTTAGGCAAGTCACCAGCTGGAAGTGGCAGCTGAGACCTGGCAGGGACAACCCTGTCTTTCTCAGTGAGCATCTGATGATGTTAACTGGGGCCCGAGGAGCTAGAGTAGAAAAGGAGAAGCATTTAAATGTCAGTGCCTCAAATCTCCTTTCCAAACATCCCAGGTATAGAAAGTTACATCACTCTTGCTATTTGGTTCATCAGTTGTCCTCATTGCAAAGTTGAACCTAAGCTAACTCCTGTTGGGAGGCAGACTAGGGACAAGTGACTTTCAGTGATGACAAGCTGTGAGGCTGAGGCACTGGCCGTACCTCCTCCCAAACAGAAATCTTGTTTGTGCAAATGCCCCTGGCCAGGATGGTACTCACACACGTCTGCACGTGACTTTCTCAATCTCCTCCTAAATTATTCCTATTCTTTTTGAAAACATAAAATTAACCCAGGTAGAAGCTTGTGTTGCAAAACATGGAGTAGTTTTCAATATTGTAATAGGCTCTTTTAGAAGAGCAGCTTTGCCCACAATCCGATTTTTTAGAAAACATCTAAAATTTCAAGTCATCAGCAGGGTGATATCCACACAGTAGATACATCCCTACCAGACTCAGTGGCAAATTATGACACAGGCCAAAGTCTGTCCCAGCACCGTCTGTCATTTCCAAGTCTTCAAAGAGCTCAGAGACGCCCTCTGTGTGCCTCCTTAACCCAGGCAGGCAGCCTAAACTCCCACAGTTCTTCCCAGGCAGGTCTCAGCCATCCTGGGCTCAGGGAGGCATTCCAGGACCAGGCCACAAGGGGTAAAAGATGGAGGAGGTCACCTCTTTTAGCAGAGTTTGCACTTTGATGAGAATGAAGGCTCACACCCAGGGAGAAGGCAGATAGGAGAGACCTTTAAGCACCAGCTCTAAGGTAGTTGCAGTTTGCTGGACTGATTTGGGTGCCCCTGAAGGCTTTGTTGTCTGGGAACGCTTGCCTGGTGTTCCCAAGGCTGTACCTTCTTGAGCGTAAGCCTGTTCAGCTCTTGGCCCCTGCGGCATGTGGGCCACAGGAGAAGGTGATTCCGGCCGCTCCTCTGTTGACTGCGTTTCTCACTGAGCATGTATCTGTCTTGCCTTCTCGCAGGTTGTTTCCACGTGGCATTTCACTTAACTTTAGTCCAGATTCACATTTTTTTTTTTTTCCAGAAGGTGAGATTCTTCTTCACCAAGATGTCACAGTTTGGGCAAAGTTCAAAGTTGCTTAAATGTCTTCAAGGGGCTCTGTGAGCAGTTGTACTCCAGCCGGACTGTCACTAGAAACTAGACTCTCCAGCTGGTCATGGGAGGCTTTCCAAGAATCTTGATGGCCCAGAGTCCCTCTGATACAGCATCTGAAAGGCCTTTTTTGAATGTTTAGAATGCTATTGTCTGACAGATACCTTAATATGAAAGCAAATACCTGAAGCACAATAAAACCTTGTAAAGCATCAAGAAAAGAAATGATCTCAGGAAAACCTAAAAGTAACTCGTGATCCAGGGACATTTAAAACTGGAGATACACAGTGAAGTAAAAATGTCAGGTACTTACAGCATGCAAATGACTGAAGCCAAAAAACAAAGGAAGAAGAGAAGAATCAGTTAACTGTGAGAGCCTGCATCCTTCCCCAGGGCCAGTGTTAATTTCCATCGCTGTCTTTAAGCACATCGTTTTGAAACACTGTGCTCGGGTTCATCCATCTTACTTCTTCTGTTAGCCTCAGAAAGGAAGAAAGTAATTTTCCTGCATTGTCAGCTTCTTTACAAATGTCTGGGCCTTTTCTAAACAGAAACCCCATTGAATAGAGGAAAACAACCATTCTCACACAGAATGCCCTCCTTAACACTAAACGCTTATTCAGTCATTTAGCACCTCTCTTCCTGAGCCTGTTTTCCCTTCTGAACATGACCTGAAAGAAGATGTTGGAACCCCCTGCATGGCAGTGGGTGGCATTGCCCTGCCCCATTCATCTGCCTGTTCGTCCGTTTCTCTTTCTCTCTGAGCAGCCTGGGTGCTCTACGGCTGTGCCGGTGCCAATCTGTCTCCCCGAGGTTATTCAGCATCTAAAGTTGCTATTGAAGCTCCAGATTTCTTTTTTTTTGCTTTTTAAATATCTTTATTGAATTTTAGGGATGCATCAGAATTTTCTCTGTTCTTGGGTCTTAGTGATCTGACAATTTTTAGATGAACCACTTTCTACACAAACACTTTAAAATGTCATTTCAAAAATCTCAAAGCAGTATGCAAAAGAAGCTAATGATAACCAATCTGGTAACAGCAGTTATAACAAAAGGCTCCAGATTTCTAAACTTGCAGCAGACTGGCTGTGAACAGGCCAGAATATTTGTTTTCTCTTAAAATAAGCACTTGATTGTTGCGTTGTGTGGGGCCGGTCTTTGGTGGTCACTGCGTGTGATCAACATTCATAGACTGTAGGAAAATGTGATTTAATGAAATATTCTGCCACTTTTTCTGCTTTGGCATGCGTTAAGCAGCGCATGCAATGCCTTGCAAATGCAAGTAATTCAGAGTTTACAAGGAAAGGAAGGACAGTGAGGAATCACAGGGGACAGGGACGTGAGGTGGTGGGACAGGGCTTCAGGCTAATTTATCTTTCATACAGTAGTTTGGCCAGTGGGACCGCGGAGTGGGAAGAGGCTGTGGCTGCCTGCTCTTCCCAGTGGCGAGGGGGCTTTGCAGTCCTCTCAGCAGAGCTGATGTTTACCATAAGGTCTCTCCTAAAGAGCCCACCGAATAGAAAACGTCTACTTCCCATAGGCTCCCAAGAAGCTTCCTGCAGTCAGCGAGCATGTTCTGCATAAAAGCTCATTTGAACTCCGCAATAATTTGTCTAGCAATTCATAGGAATCAATCATCTCATATTCAGTCCCCATCTAATGAATGGCTGCTTAAACACACAAATCTATTTTTTTTTTTTTCATTGCATTAGGTTAGAAACTTTGCAGCTAGTAAATTAAAATAGGAGGCAGTCTTTGGTAAAAAAGTGGCTTATTTTAAGTGACTTAGAATGCACCTGTTACGAGTGTCCTACTGTTATGTGAGCAGCAGTTTAATGTGGTTGGCCAGGCCTGGTGGCTCATGCCTGTAATCCCAGCACTTTGAGAGCCTGAGACAGGCAGATCACAAGGTCGGGAGTTCAAGACCAGCCTGGCCAACATGGTGAAACCCCGTCTCTACTAAAAATACAAAAATTAGTGGGGCGTGGGTGTGCACGCTTGTAATCCCAGCTGTAATCCCAGCTACTCGAGAGGCAGGAGAATTGCTTGAACCCAGGAGGTGGAGGTTGCAGTGAGCCGAGATTGTGCCACTGCACCCCAGCCTGGGTGACAGAGCAAGACTCTGTCTCGAAAAAAAAAAAAAACAAATTAATGTGGTTGACCATTAGAAGCAAAACATCAAAATTTTTTGGACCATCTTAGTTTGTTAAGATTGATATGCAAAAAAAATCAAATATTTGGTGGTTATAAAAGGACATACCACCGATTTTAATTAATCTCTTTTATAGAGTAGCAAAAAATCTGAATGCTTTAATGAAACATATTGATAATCACGAATGTTATTTGTATTATGTGAACATACGGCAATGTACAAGCAGCTTAACAATGAAATAATTCCAAAATCCCCACTTTCCTGTCAGCTCAGCCTCACAGCTGTCCATTGGGTCCTTAGTTCTTTGCTTCCTCACCATCCCCAGCTTTCGGCACATTGCTGTGTGGCCGTCTCGTGGGAAAGCTCTTCATTCTCTTCACCTTTACTCAGGTTTCCTGGCTCACTGACTATGGTGAATCACTTATCCCTCTGATTTTAATGAGTGTATTTTATTGTGTTTAAAAAAATTAGGACCCAAACTGATCTTCGTGCTATTTCTTTGTTTAAAACTATATTTGAAAAAATATTTCCGTTAAATTTTTAGGTATTGAATCTGGAAGCATTAGTGATAGCAGCAATAGCTAACATGGGCTTTTCATGAATAGGTGCCAATTATTGCAAAAAAATGCTTTACATATATTATTGCAGTTAATACAGCCACCACCTTAGTCTCTATTATTATACCTACCTTGCCCCAGAATAGTGAGGCTTGAGCAGCTTAAACCACTTGCTTGAGGTCTCCCAGGCAGGGAGTACTATGAAACCCACGTCCATTACAGAGTACACGGCACTGCTCTTTCTGGCTCTGAGTGCGCTTAGAGTTTTTTGAAAAACACTTCCCTTGAGGCATCCTTTTCTTATAGTATTTGTAGTTCTTTCAGCATATATATAAATATATAAATCGAATTATTGTAACATAAACCTATAAATTACATTCTCTAATGAATGAGTTCAAGGCTCCTGGCAGAGATACTAGTTTTTATGCTTGTAATCAATCACACTTAAATGTCATGCAATCCAAATGCTAAAAAAATTACTCTGTCCCCATTTGGCATTTAGAAAACATCAAAAACATGCTTATGATGCCAAATAGGGCTTTTAAGAATGGGACGAAAGGTGAAGATGTCAAGTACAGCGAGGATTCTTGCAGCTCTTTCCCTGTGTGGGGGAATGTCAGCGTCAGTGCAGGCTCCGTTGTCTGGCTCTGTCCTCCTGACGTCTGCGGTGGCTGTGGTCCACCTGGAGGAGGTGGTTATGTAGGACTCAGGGAAATAAATGATTGTGAGCATTCCATTTGTTCAGGTTTTAAAAATGAAAGCTACAATTGCAGGTGCCTTTCTCATACTCTGTGGTCACAGATCTGATGAGAAAAGCGAGAGGCAGAACATAGAATACCCTCACTCCTGGCTCAGGCTTTATTTCTTGACTGTCCAAAAAAGGGAAGGTGTAAGATTTTGATTCTTTCTTGGAAGCTGCATTATTACTTGGCTTTATTGTTCAAGAAATTGAATAATAGGATTATATAATAATAATAACATAATAATAATCCTATTCAATTTCTTGTCCCTTATGTTGACTCTTGGGGGTGTGTATGCATGTGTGTATGTGTGTTTGTGTTTAACTTTTCTCCTTGATGACATTTAAGACTGCATCCATTTTTATATTCCAGGTATTGTGGATCTTGTCAAAATGACGGTCTGTTCCTTGGTTACCTTCTCCTATAATATAATGATACAAGAACAATTGTTGAATTAAAAAGGCAATACGTTTAGAACCAATTAAAGAAAACATTTTTAGTGCAGGGTGTGGTGCTTACAAGAGTTCATAAAAACTGAAGTTGCTGGGAATGAGTCGCCATTCACCTACACTAGAAACTATGGATTTGCGTCAACGATGGGTCCTTTGGGGAGGAAATCATCTCATCACCTGTGATTATTTTCTTGTTATCAGAGGGAGAAAACGTTGGCACAGGTTCCCTCTAGAAAAAGATATCATTAATAATTGGTTAATTGTTAAGACTGAGAAGAGAAGACATTACAGCTGAGGTGGTTGGGAGGGAAAGAATGTCTAGGCTGTCAAGCAAAAGGAACTAATGATTAGCCAGCAGGGTCTGACACCAGGTTATTAGGGTCAGCAGCCTCAGGATAGCTGATCACGTGGGCAAAGTCTGGAAAGGAATACCTCTGAATTGACCTACTAAGCTGAGGCAGAACGGGCAGACACACCAGGATCTGAGCCGGGGATAGGGTGTGGTCAGGTGCAGAGACAGAACTGAGGCCTTCACACGTTTGGGGGTTCTAGGAGGGACAGATTCTGTCCAGCCTACCTTTTCTCAATGCATTAAACTTTGGCCAAGTAATCAGGTTGCAGAAACAACATTAGAGTATCCTTCCTTAGCTGCTGAGTTGGGGGTGAAGTGGGCTCTAAGCCCTGGGGCAGCTTTCAGAGGACAGGCTTTGAGACTACCTAAAAGATTCATCATCTTAAGGATAAATTTCCTGGAGGTGAACTAGAAGATCCGGTGCATTAACAGAACAGTCAATGCCTCTTATCCAGAACTGATGGAGCATCTGACAGCTCCTGTACCTTTCAGTCTTCAAGGACTGCATGGTGAATTTTGTGATTTAAGGAAACCATAAATGAATTAGATCACTTTTTTCCTTCCAAACGCGAGATCCCAAATGACAGCAGAATTTCCATCCACTTCTTAAAAGGTAAAGGTAGAACTGCTTGAGTGAGGCTACCAGTGCTGAACTGGCAAGCCAATCATGGCTGAAGCTCTCAAGGTAAACTGGTACACTGAAATGATCAATGTGATTATAATAGGACAATCAAAATTTATTTATTAAACTAAGACGAGACCAAGAGCATCCCGTGGCCAATATTGATGTCCTTCACTCGAAGGCATTTCAAACCATCTCGCTGCTAACCAAGGTACAGCAAGATTGTTCAGCTTTGCTCTAAATGACTTGACCGTGGATTTGCTTCTGGGGCAAATGGGCTGTAAATTGCTAAAATGACCCCGATTTGAATGGCCTGAAAAGAGGAAGGGAACTGCTGCTTCCGTGTTTCCTGAGTGCCTTGTCTCGTTACCTCATTTAGTCACTGCAACGCCACCCACTTTGTGGCTTCCTGATTTTACAGATGAGGAAACCAAGATTCTGGAGTATGCAGATTCCCCAAAGGTACGTAGCTAATCAACGGTAGAGCCAGATTCCAAACAGTTCCAAAGACTGCCTGTCTCCAAGGGGCATCTCACTGCATCTTCGCGAGTGCACAGGCAGCATCAGTCCAGGCACTGAAACTGACAGCTGCTGAGGTCTTGATTTTGAGACAGTTTGAGTCTCAGCCAGTGCTATTCAGCGGCTTGAAGTCCGAAATCACACCCTTGCACATGTAGGATTGTTGTCTCACGTGTCAGTGGACCTGTCCCCTGCAGGGAAGGGTTGATAAATCCATCACTCTGCTTCACTTTTCTTGTTTTGTTTTTGTTTTTGAAACAGAGTCTCTATCATTCAGGCTGGAGTGCAGTGGTGCGATCTCAGCTCACTGTACCCTCCGCCTCCCAGGTTCAGGCGATTCTCCTGCCTCAGCCTCCCAAGCAGCTGGGATTACAGGCATGAGCCACCATGCCCGGCTAATTTTTGTATTATTAGTAGAGATGGGGTTTCACCATGTTGGCCAGGCTGGTATCGAAATCCTGACCTCATGTGATCCACCCACCTCGACCTCCCATAGTGCTGGGATTACAGGCATGTGCCACCACACCTGGCTAATTTTTGTATTATTAGTAGAGAAGCGGTTTCACCATGTTGGCCAGGCTGGTCTTGAACTCCTGACCTCAAGTGATCTGCCAGCCTCAGCCTCCGAAAGTGCTCAAATTACAGGCATGAGCCACCGTGCCCCACCCTCTGCTTCACTTTTCTACTCTAAGTTCTTTCAAAAGAACCATGACATGGCAGAAGAAGACACTGAAGCAAGATAGGCAGGAGGGGCACTGCCCTGTCTTTGGTCCCAGGCTTTTTTCCCTCTCTCTTCTGCAGTCATTTCTGTTAAGGTTACCTTCCTTGAGAAAATTCCATACCCACAATTGTCTGTTCCCAAGCACACCCCCATGTCTGTGTTCTAACACCCACTTTTTACCTACTTTCTCTCAATAAAAATAAGGTACGAAGTAAATTTCCTAAATGGCAGACAGGCATATGAAAAGGTGCTAAACATCATGGCTCATCAGAGAAATGCAAATCAAAACTATAAGGAGATGTCATTTCACCCCAGCTAAAATAGCTTATATCCAAAAGACGGGCAAAAACAAATGCTGGCGAGGATGTGGAGGAAAGGTAGCCCTCGTACACTGTTGGTGGGAAGGTAAATTAGTACAGCCACTATGGAGAACAGTATGGAGGTTCCTCAACCAACTAAAAATTGAGCTACCAGGGAAAGGTTTTAAAATGAGTGCTGCTACCAGCTGTACCGGCGTGGTGTACATGCTGTGGACTCAGGTGCTATGTGAGAAAGATCCAGTTAAAACCTCAGCTTCAAGATTTAGGGACTGTGGAAACTTGTACTAGTTTCTTGGCAACTCTGATTCACATTTTCCAGTGAGACCCCCATCTCTACTAAAAATACAAAAATTAGCTGGGCGTCTTGGTGCACGCCTGTAGTCCCAACTACTTGGGAGGCTGAGGCAGGAGAATCACTTGAACCCGGGAGGTGGAGGTTGCAGTGAGCTGAGACTGTGTCACTGCACTCCAGCCTGAGTGACAGAGTGAGACTCCATCTCAACAAAAAAGAAAAGACGAATAATAACCTCAAAGTGCTCTTGTCAGGATTAAATATGAGAATATGTTTACATGCTTGATAGCCAGCACTTAAAGAAACATAAGTGGGAAAAGTCACTGGGTGGCCCCTTGGCAAATATCACTGGTGCCGTTAGTTGGTTTGGGCTGCTATACCAAGATACCATAGACTAAGTGACTCAAACAACAGACATTTATTTCCTGAAGTTTCCTGAAGTTCTGGAGGCTGAAAGTTGAGGATGAGGGTGCGGGTAGATTTGTCTGTTGAGGGCTCTCTTCCTGGTCTCCACACTGGGCAGGCGGGAAGAGAGAGTAGAAAGAGGCTTTCACCTGTCTCTTCTTGCAAAGGCACTAATCCCATGTTGAGGGCCCCACCCTCATGACTCACCACTTCCAAGGTCCTACCACCTGACACCATCCCACTAGGGGGACGATTTCAGCATGGAATCGGGGGCACACATTCACTCTATATTTTACATTGTGCTACTTGCAAATAATTTCACCACTGGAAAATTCAGAGGGGCTGGTCAATAGGAAGTGCATGTCATTCCGATTCTTAATTGCGGTCCATCTTCCCACGGGTTGGAAAGTGGGGAGAAAGGCATCCTACTTCTCTGGGAAGATCCATTTGCTGATACAGGTAAGCAGATAGAGGGGAATTTCCCAAGGGTGTGCTTAGTCCGGGAACCTGTTGCTGTCCACGCCCCCACCTCGGGCTTTGCTGTTCCTCCTTCCGCCCCACTTTGGCTGAGAGCCCAGAGGCGCCATCCTGGTCAGCTGTGCTTCCCATTCTGTGTGGAATCTGCCATATGCATCCATAAAGGCCTCTGCCAGCCACACTCTGCATCCCTCATTTATGGTCCCTGGAACTGGGACCCTGTCTGTGCTACCCCAGGGAGAGGATGTTCTCATTCCAGGGCAAGCCCTGCTGCTCCTTCTTTCCATCCATCATTTCTTCACGTGCAAAGTACCTTCTAAATGCCACCAGAACTTTCTGTGAGTCAGGCAGACATGCTCTTGAACTGAAACATACTTTGGTAAGGGAGCAAGGAGAGCTGATTCTTTCTGTTACATATCAGCAAATGGATCTTCCCAGAGGGGTAGAAGCCTTCCTCCCCACTTTCCAATCCATGAGAAAATAGTCTGCAATTAAAAAGGCAAGCACTTCCTGTTTACCAGCCTCTCTGAATTTTCCAGTGGTGAAATGATTTGCAAGTATATCTCACTCTTTCTGAGGTTGGCCCAGACTCCCAGGATAAAGGAAAGATCATTTGGGTCTTCACACGCTGGGAGGAGACAAAACTGAAGACACTTCAAGCCTCTCAAACCTACTTTACAGCGATTCTCTCTTTCATCCCTTTTTTTTTTTTTTTTTTTTTTTTTTTTTGAGATGGAGTTTTGCTCTGTCTCCCAGGCTGGAGTGCAATGGCGCGATCTCAGCTGACCGCAAACCTCTGCCTCCCAGGTTCAAGCGATTCTCCTGTTGGCCAGGCTGCTCTTGAACTCCTGACCTCAGGTAATCCATGCACCTAAGCCTCCCAAAGAGCTGGGATTACAGGTGTGAGCCACAGCGCCCAGGCCCTCCTTCACACTTTTAATTGGGACCCCCCCGTGTCTTGAGGGACTCTGAGTGGCATTACAGTGGAGTCACTTTGCCATTAATTGTATCGCTGAGAGCACTGAGCAGGTGTTCATGCCCAGGTAGGTGGAGCATCTGTATCAAGGCTTCCTGAGCTTTCCTGTGCCTTCCGTGGTCATTTATTTTACCGGGAAATAACAAATGTTTTTTGGGGATACACTAAAGCTACCACATATTTAATATTGACTCTGGAGTTTCGAGTGACTGAAAATCTGCTAATCTCAGTGAACTTTCACCCAGAGTATAATGTTTTCAATTTTTTAGTTTTCCTTCCATGTAGCTCCACTCTAGAGATTGATATAAGAAAGATAATACAAGAACCATCCTGTATCTCAGCAAACCCCACTGAAATCAGTAGGTATCATGCATGTGCGTGTGTGCACACACACACATGCGCAAATTATCTCTGTAATGTTACTCCATGTCGGATTGTGTGCCTTTGGCCACGCGCACACACACACGTGTGCAAAATATGCCTGTAATGTTACTCATGTCAGATTGTTGCCTTTGGCCGGACTCAGTGATTGTGAATGACATCTCCTGCTTAGGTCATGGAATGTACAAGAAACCTGTTCTTAGTGTTTACCCTGATCCTTCCAATCTTGACTAGGGTTGAGTGCACATTCACAGAGACTAGCAACTCTCGATCCGGGGTTTTGAAAGTCTGAATGGTTGTGTATTAAATGAAAAAGATCGGACCAATATTCTGTAGCCTTGGATGAAACTGTTTGTTTACAAAATGATGTTTTAGGCAGAAGTGAGTTTTCAGAACATTAAAAGATTCCAGTGATAATATTTGCAAATCCTTTCATCTGCATGAAAATTTAGCAACTAAATCTGGCCATTAAAGCATAATCTTTATTTGACCAAAGCATGATATAAAAATGGAATAAACTATAATTTATCTTTGCTGACAGCTAATTACCTGGAAGTCTGATTAAAGGGAAAACTAAATTTACTTAATTAGTGTTTTGGTGTTTAATCTGTATACATATAAATATGCCTATCTCCTCTCCTACATGAACATTTCTAGAAATAAATTACCATTTTTATTTTGTCCCTTTCAGATGCTGCCAAGCTGAGGGCAGCATTAGAAGAATGGGTATTTTAGCAACAATGAGAGCAGGTGTTTGTAGACTGCAATCCAGTTAGAGGAGCAGAGTGAGGTAACACAAGAATGGGATGCTCACCACGAAGTAGTTTTCTTTTTTCCCCAATGGCTCCTCCTTTAACTGTGAACAAGAAGAGAGCCAACTGGTGGAGTGAACCAGCCCTGCCAAGGAATCCTGGCACGGTGGTGGAAAAATCTACATATAATTAAGCCCCTTGAGGCAAGTGGACTTTGATAGACAAGAGGTGGCTTTGAAAACCTTGAAATCATTTGTTTGTTAGCAAGAGTATTTGGCAGTGTTGCCTTTTGAGAGTTTGAGGAACTATGCAGTAAGTACAGCCAAAGGCAGAGGAGGTTTTATGGAACCCTGAGCTCCCACCCACACCTTCTGATGCTGCAAAGTTCTCCCACTAGATGCAATTTAAACAGGAGACATATGTAACACACCTCAGGTGGTGTAATGAAATCATCCTCTTTTCTGAGCTTCTGAAATCAAACATACTTATATTAATTTTTTAAAGTGATCTGAAAGTCATACGATTCTATTCTTGAAATAGAGAGGTTTTCATTACTTAAAGGGCAGACCTACTGATAGTTCAGTTATATGCTTATAAATAATTGGACTAAAATATGATTTTTATAAAGCATTGTAGGTTTTAATCAAAATCCCTACAGAAGTGAAAGTCTTAATTGAATCTGAAATTCTACTTCCCAGACCTGAAGTTTCCAATATTATTTTTTATTCTCACCCAGCATCCTCTAGGATTAAAATAGAACATAGGTGGTGAAATCACTGATTATGTAAAGGATAGCATCATAGAAACAAATCCAAAGCACGTAAAAGTCATTTTAGACTCATGAAAGGTGGAAGATGAAGATGAAAGAGGCTCGCACAGCATCTTCATCTCAGGAGGACTTTTGGGTCAGGTTCTGTTCATTTCATTACCCTCACTCTTCTCAGTTGCATAATTGGAAGTTCTCTAAAATAACTACTTGTGACAAAATTTCTAAAAGTTGCAGAGTGGAGGCTTTAAAAAGGATCCTTAATGATTTGATAAAGATTAACATTGCAGTTTTAGGAAGGGTTACTTTTTGCCTCCTTCGCAGACATTCACCCTCTTCTCTGGCAGCCTGGTCAGTCATTTTCTAGAACCGTCTTCCTTCTTTATTCTGCCATTTGGCTGAATAACCCTTAAGGTGACACAAAGTAAAGGGACTATGACAAGGTTAACAAATGTGCAACACAGGTTGCCTGTTTCAATGAAGAAATAAGCTCAATATAAAAGACTATACCTCATTAATACACCTTCTAAGTGGGCAGAGGATGGGAGCACAGAGGGGTCCACAGCTGTAAGTGCAGACAAACATATGCCATGAAACCCAGCCCAGTGAGGAAGGGGGTGACATGTGGGTTTTAATGGTTAATTTTTTCTTTTGTCTTGTTTTTTTGTTTTGTTTTTTGAGATGCAGTCTCGCTCTGTCACCCAGGCTGGAGTGCAGTGGTGTGATCTTGGCTTACTGCAACCTCCGCCTCCCAGGTTCAAATGATTCTTCTGCCTCAGCCTCCCAAGTAGCTGAGATTACAGGTGCATGCCACCACACCTGGCTAGTTTTTGTATTTTTAGTAGAGATGGGGTTTCACCATGTTAGCCAGGCTTGTCTCGAACTCCTGACCTCAGGTGATCCACCTACCTCGGCCTCCCAAAATGCTGGGATTATGGGTGTGAGCCACTGCACCCGGCCAATTTCTTTTTTGATGTCCAGGTACAGAGAACTTGACATTTTCATTTAAACACGTACTTGCCCCAAGGACACAATTGCTTTAATACGACTGGGTATGTTAAGCTGTGAATTGTCAGTGCCATAGTAAAAATGAATTTGTGTTTGTAGGTTGTGTCCTGGAGATTGTTGTGAATCATATGGATTTTAGGAAATAATAAACTTGTAATATGTTTGCCTGTGTGACTTCACGCCATGTCAGCTAGAGGAAGTGTGCAGCACATCCAAACCAGACCTTCATATGGCTTTAATACTTCTGAAGACCTGTGTAAAGATTCTTCCTTCTCAGTACCCAAGTGCTGAAAAAAACATGTATTAGTATAGGTCAGAATTAGCATTTTAGTCAGTTATTCTGGAAGTAGAGTAAAAAACAAGTTTTCAGACTCACTTATGTATTTTTCATACGGGCAATCCTTTGAGTGAGGAAACTGGCTAGAGTTACATTCCATAAACAAAATGGTTTGATGACGATGATGATGCCAAGGTGGGCATGGCCTTGTCTCTTCACTCAGGAGGAGGCAGACCTGGGGGCTGAGCTTTAAGTAAAATATGAGTCAGACAGATGAACCCTAGGACAAAACCACCACCGAGGGCCTTGGGGATGGAGATGAGACCCTGGTCACCTCCCCTGGAGACTGTGGAGAAGGCTTTAACCTATGGGTGATGGACGTGTGATCTGGGGCTGGAAGGTTCAGTGGGATTTTAGGAAGGGGAGAAGGAGGCAGGATCAGGGGAAACAGTTTGATCTGAGACACTGGTGTGAGGTTGGGAGAATCGTCAGTGATGTGGGGAGAAACATGGCCTTGAAGGGTGGGAGAGTGGTCCTCCATTCATGACTTACTCAGCTGTCCTGTGTGTGGTGAGGTGGAATCCACAGAGGATTCTGTCCTGGATCACACACAAACCCAGCCTTCATGGAGCTTGTGTGTGGTATGACGTGCTAAGTCGTAGGCCCATCACTTAAAATGGCTGTGTTGTTAAATGTCAACCGAGTATCATGGGGACGTTCAGGATGGGGGACTATAGTGCTCTAGATCAGTGGTGTCCACTAAAGACATTTGAAGATGGGCTGGGGGCCTGTGGTTCGACCCAGGCCAGGAGGATGTGTAGTTCAGAGTGAGTTGGGTGTCACTGCTCTGCCTTGAACAGGTGCACCCTGGTGTTATAGGACTATCAGGTTTGATTGCCTGTTGCATAGTAACAGACCACCAATGCGCCCAAACAGCAGGACATGGAGCAGACAACGTGTTTAATAATCACAGGGCAGCTGAACAAGGAGACAGGAAGAAACCTCAAATCCGCCTCTCTGAGGAGTTTTGCATGGATGTTTTTAAGGGAATTTTGGTTAGGGGGCTTAGGAGCTGGGGATCACTGATTGGATAGTGTGTGGGAAAAGGAATCATAAGGATGTAGAAATTGTACTCCTGCGCTGAGGCCGTTCCCTGGAGGGTGTTTTCAGATGGGCTGGAGTCAGTGGGCCTATTGCACTGTAGGATCTGGAAAATATCTCCAAATGGAAAATTTGAGGTTTCTTAACATTAAAGATGTTACCTAGAGAAGTCAGGAGCATGTGACAGGGGTCACATGACTTCTAAGCAGCAAGCAGCTATCAGAAATTGGGCTAAAGGACAAGCTGGTTAACATCGTTGTGCTTCTACTTAAAGCTTATGCTTTTGTTAAAAATTTAGCAATTTGGTTTTATTAATTTTATGAGGACGGTTTCCCTGGTGAGCATTTGGCTCCACAGAGGGGGATCCAACAGCTGAGAGTCTGCGGCAGAGGCGGGATCCCACAGCTTCACTGATCACTCCATTTTCCCGTGGCCCCACCACCATCTCTTCTCTTTTCCCGAAACAGTGGGGAGGCCCTGGCCTCCAGCTCAGATCCCAGGAGCCAAAAATAGCAGCTGAGTGTAAATTTGCATTAAGACAGGGGATTAGAGATCAAAAGGGGTGGCCTCCTACTCTCCAGACCCCAGCCCCTCCCTGAGTCAGCCCCCCCGCCTGCACCTGCACCTGGAGGGACCCTGCCTGCCCACACTCAGTGGTGGCCACAACCTGCATCTAGCAGGGTGCACCCTGTGCCAGGTGGCAGGAGAGCCTGGAATGTGCTCTCTGTCAGTTCTCAGCTGACCTACAAGGGTAACCACAGTCAAAGCCGTTTTAAGGATGGGAAATTTAAGTAAGGAAGAGGCCAATTAATGTGCCCATGAGGATGTTAACAAGCAGCCTTGGAACTGGAGCCAAGATAGGACTCCAGAGCCTGCATGCTGGACCTCTGGGTGTGTCATCTTTGCTAGAGTTGAGCACCAGCTTGTCTCAAGAATAGGCTGCTGCATGGCACCTCCCCTCCCCTGGGGTCCTGGAAAGGTTCCCTGGTCTGGGGCATCTGCTCCCAGGCCTGCTGGAAGGTGGAAGTGAGGATGATGACATCCCAGCAGGGCACTGGCAGACCAGCCTGCTCCTATAGCAATGGCTGCCTGCCCTCCTGCCCACTGCCCCCCTGGGCACTGCTGGAGGCCAGTGCTGGCCTCTCCCTGCCACAGAACTGCTTCCATAGGCAGACCTGGTCAGAGCTCAGGTGGAGGGGAAGCAAACCTTTTGGAGTGACTGTCTTGAGCTACCTCCTTAAAAATTAAAGACAATTTAAAAATTTGTACTTAAAAATGCAGGGACATGGATGAAGCTGGAAGCCATCATTCTCAGCAAACTAAAACAGGAACAGAAAACCAAAGACTGCGTGTTCTTACTCATAAGTGAGAGTTGAACAGTGAGAACACATGGACACAGGGAGGGGAACGTCATACACTGGGGCCTATTGGCGGGTAGGGGGGTAAGGGGAGGGAGAGCGTTAGGACAAGTATCTAATGCATGCAGGGCTTACAACCTAGATAACAGGTTGATGAGTGCAGCAAACCACCATGACACGTCTATACCTATGTAACAAACCTGCATGTTCTGCATATGGATCCCAGAACTTAAGTAAAATTTTTTTTAAAATGCAGATGTTTATGCACTGACTTAAAGATTTAATAAGGCATGCTTTAATTTGTTTGTTTTTACTTATTGTTTTAAAAGCCAGAGGCCTGACCAGTTAGCTTCTGCCTCCACATGTTTTGTTTTTAGAGATGTAAACTATAAGTATATCTCAGCAATATGAGGCCAGGAAAGAGATGCTCCGAGCATGCTCTGTAGCCGTGGCCCCTGGGCCGGCAGTGTCAGTGCTACCTGCAGGCTTCAGATCTGCAGAATCCTAGGGCCCAGCCCAGATGCACTGAATCAGACCCGTATTTTAACAGGTCCCCTGCATGACCTGTAACCACATTCCAGTTTGTGAAGTCCTGTTTAAAGAAGCAGGCCTGGGATTTGCTTACTATTCGGTGAAACTTTCAATAAAGCTTCTTTTCTCTTCCTCTGTGAAGTGCAGTTATTTTCTCGTAGCAAGAGTCTGGACTACAGTTGTTCTGAATCTTTTGAGTAGATAGAGAAGGAGACACACGTGCATGCAAGCAGAGGTGCCCAGTATATCGAGAACCAGAATAATGAACCCCTGCAAAGTGGGAGGGCATTTGGAGAGAGCAAGCCTGCTGAGTTCATCCCCAGCGTCAAGGAGCCAGCCCGTTTTTCTAATCTGATGAGGGAATTCTTCCTGATAATTGAGTGATGGAAGGAGGCATTTTAAATCTTTCCATGTGTGTTTCTTCTGGCAAGTGGACAGGCCTTGTGATGAACCCTCGGTCTGACTACCAGGGTCTTTCATGTAAAAGACAAAAACACACTAGACATCTAGCCTATTAAAATTGAACTCCAGTCAAATAAGAGATGATTTCCTGCTGCAAATCAGCAAAAGACCTCCTACACACGGAAGACGACTCTGACACTAACACTGACTTACGGCCAGGAAGCCTGCAGTTTAAATTAAGTTGGAGGATGCTAGCTTCATATGAAAATGGCAGGCAACTGTCTGTGGCTCACGGAACAAATATGATATACTTTCGTTGCAAGGCCTTTGCATAGAAAATCATCTTCTTTTAGAAAATAAATTGTTGCCAAGTTTTGTTTTCCATTCTACCTGCCCCTTAGTGTCCAAGGTGAATTCTCCCCGAAGTCCTTGAGGATGGGGCTTGTTCAGCATATCATAGATTTGTGAAGCCGTCGCCATGTGTCAAGTACTGTGCTAGGCCCAGGGGATTAAGACAACAGGCAAGCCACAGTCTCCCTCTGTGCACCAACCCTGGCTCTGTGAAATCAGGAAAGCAGGAGGAAAGAACTCAAGCCAAGTGCACGCCTGGGGAAGTATCACCGCACCTAAACCCTTTTTCTCAGCTGTCTTCCCTATCCAACCACTAGACACACTGGTGTTTCTAGTCGTCTCAACTTGCTCTCTTTTTATTAGTTCTACAATTCTTAGTCTAGTAATAATAGCCATCATTTCTTGAATATTGTCATGTGTCATGTGATAAGCACTGTTTGGTATCTTATATGCATTTTACCATTTAATACAATGGCCCGATAGGCGGCACTATCTTTACCCTGTTTTAGTGATGAGACATTAGGGACTGGGACAGATACTCCTCATCCTGAGCCTAAACCACTGCAACAGCTTGTAAACTTTCCCTCCTAATTCCAAGCTACTCCTTTCCAGTATATCCTGCAAATGGCTTCCCTATTAATATTCCTAAATGATGATTTTGCTGGGTGTCTTTTATCTTCCTGAAGGTAAACACTATATTGACACCTTTCACCATCCATTCGGTTTGGTTTGCTTTGGAACTTTGTATAAATAGAATCATGCAATACATACCCCTTTGTGTCAAGCTTAATTTGCCTAAGATTATGTCTGAAAGTCACCTCACATGTAGCCCTGGTTTACTCTTCACATTTCTGTAAAGTGTTTTGTTTTAGGAACGTAGCACCATTTATTCCTTCTGCTGTTGATGGATGTTCATGTTGTTTCCAGACTTGATCATTATGCGTAATGCTGAGGACACTCTTGTGTGTTCAGTGCATAAATGCATGCGTTTATATTGATGGTTGTGAGCTATGAACATGTACAGCTTTGGTTGATTCTGCCAGAGATTTCCAGAGTAGTTGCACCAATTTATACTCCCATCAGCAGTGGACCAGAATGCCATTTTCTTTACATTCTCTCCTCACCTGCACTTGGGAGGGGTGAGGATGTTTTGGTGGTGGTGGTGTGTTTACCATTCTGATAGGATCCCATTGTCATTTTGATTTCCATTTCTTAGGTGGCTTGAACACCTTTTTAGATGCTAATGGCCATTTGGGGCAGCCTCCTTAGTCAAGTACCTCTTCAAGTTTTTCACTCATTTTAAAATTGTATTTTATTCGCTCATTTTGTGTTATGTTGTTATTGTATGACTCCCTTATACTTGATCTACAAAAGTTATTTATGTATTCTAGATATGAGACCTTCATCAGATATATCATTGCAAATGTCCTTTCTCTGTAGCTTGCCTTTTCATATAATATTTTTCACAATGGTGTCTTTTGAGGAACAGAATTTTAAAATTTTGATGAAGTCTAATTTGTTAATCTTTGCTTTTTTAGTGTTTTAATGAAATATTTAGTATTATTCAAGATTTTGAAAATGTTTCTGTTTTTTGCTAGAAGCTTTATTATTTTACCTTCAACATTTAGATCTATGATTGATCCAGAATATCTTTTTGAGTATGGTGTGAGGTAGGGGTCATGATTCATTTATTTTTATATGAATATTGAGTTATTCCAGCCCCATACAGTGAAGGCACCATGCTTTCCCCACATTACTACTGTGAAACATTTGTGAGAAGTCAGGTGACAGGTGGATCTAGTTTTGGACTTCCTATCTGTTCGCCTGGTTTGTTTATCCCTGGACTGAAATCACAATATTTAAATTACTATATTTTAAACTAAGTCTTGTTAACTGGTAGTTTAAGTGGTTTAGATATCATCTTTAAGATTGTCTTTATTGTTCTTTGCCCTTTACATTTTCATTAAAATTTTAGAATTGGCTTTTCAAATTATACACACATACTCACATAGTAATTGAGATTGCATTCTATAAAAGATTAAATTAGTAGGGATTTATATATTTACATTATAAAATTTTCCAATTCATGAATGTGATGTACTCCTCCATTTGTTTAGGTCATCTTTAATTTCTCTTAACCTCATTTTAATGTTTTCTATGTAAGGTCTTGCTTATTTTTATGAGGTTGATTCCTAAGTGTTTGGGGGTTGGTGAAGCTAATATAAATGTTTTTATTATTTTATTTCCATTTTCTGTTTTTTCTATTTAATTTCTTTTCTATTCATTTTCTATGTGTTTATATGAGTGAAATGGAAATACAATTAGCACTAATTTTATACTGACTTTGCATTTTCTTAGTCCTTACTTAAAACTTGGCATTTTATTTATACCGTTTTGTAGTTTTATTTGGATGTTTCTTTTTCCTGTTCTCACAGTACTTAGCCCAATGTTGACCAAATAAATGCTTAAGAACTTGTGGATTTGTTGATTAATGATTTATTTAAAGAACTTTAGTCCTAGCTGGGTTACTTTAAAAGTTCTAACTTGGTCTAGCACAGTGGCTCTTGCCTGTAATGGCAGCACTGTAGGAGGTTGAGGTGGGAGGATGGCTTGAGGCCAGGAGTTTGAGGTTGTAGTGAGCTGTGATCGTACCACTGTACTTCACCCTGGACAACATAGCAAAACCTCTTCACCCATCCCCCTCACCAAAAAAAAAAAAAAATTCAAACTTATTAGATTAATCTTTTCAATAGTCAGACAATTCTAAGAAGTTAAATGTAACTGAATTCCATGGGCTTCTCAATCATTTCAAAAATTACAACTTTTAAAATAAAATAATTCCTGAAGTAGATATACACATTTTCCTGCAAATGTTTCTATACTATGTCACATCTTGCTGAAGGTCATTTTGGTTAAATTAATGTAAAATGCAGACTGCATGAAATAAAGAATAAAAAGAACAAAAGAATAGCGAATAGAAAGAATTAAGAAAACATGGGAAGGCGATTAGTAAATTTTGTTGAAATTTGACACTACTTAATTAGTAGCTCAAATTTCCTGAAGCTTGAGGCTTTACCATCTAAACAATATTACACTGAATTTTAGGAGTTTAAAAATATAATTAAAAGTTTGTTGGGCAAAAGTTTTACCCACACCTAGCACATCATAGACAACATTACTGATAAAATGAAATCAAGCTACTGTATTTTATTATCCTCATAATATATTTTAAATGAACCATGAACAATGAATAGCTGACCTATAGTAAAAGCAAGAGGTTACAGTAAAAAGAAATGTATCCAAAATTTAAAAACATACACAGTAGTTCTTCTTTGATTTTAAACCAAACATTTATGTGCCTGTTTTATTAACACATTATCTTTAGAAAGTAATGAAGTAATGTAGGGCTTTCTTTTTTTTTTTTTTTTTTGCAACTGAAATAAGATTCATTTAATCAGCTATCGTAGTTCATCTGTTAAATTACAGCACTTTGCTGTCCATTTTGTAAAATAATCTTCAAACTAATGAAGTAAGGTCAATTGCATGCAATTTTATTCTAGCCAAATTGCTGTTAATTGCATCAGCGGCTTTGGTAAGGTCAATAAATGTTGCCTTTTAATATCCTCTCCTGAAAATGGCAGAAAGTAAACGCCTTTTCTCTGTAATGTAGTCAGGCTCGAGGCAACTCATAGCAGGTGGGCTATTCGACTTTCATTACCTGATTTGAAAATGTTCCATTTCTAAAGAATTGTGGGAGGTATTGGAATCACCAAAGCACTTTTAGAAAAGATATCTTTTGGCTGGGCCTGGTGGCTCCCGCCTGTAATCCCAACACTTTGGGAGGCAGAGGTGGGTGGATCACCTGAGGTCAGGAATTCGAGACCAGCCTGGTCAACATGGTGAAACCCCATCTCTACAAAAAACACAAAAATTAGCCGGGCCTGATGGCACATGCCTGTAATCGCAGCTGCTCGGGAGGCTGAGGCAGGAGAATCACTTGAACCCGGGAGGCAGAGGTTGCAGTGAGCCGAGATTGCACCATTGTACTCCAGCCTGGGTGACAAGGTGAAACGTCATCAAAAAAAAAAAAAAAAGAAAAGAAAAGAAAAAGACATCTTATCACATCTTATCAGAAGTGCTCCCTTGTTACTCTTGACTTATGTCAATGGTGTCCCTCAAATAGGGACAAACTTCTATTGAACAACTCAATGTAGATTGTGGACCTCGACTTGTTAAAATTTTAATTTTTATGATAATCAGTCTAGAGCAGGTCATCTGTTCTCCTTTAACCTGTCTTACAACAAACAGTAAATGTCTGTATGTCAGCCCAGCCATAGTTCTAGTCTGAGGTATACTGGCTGGCTCACCTGCTCAGCCGTGCAGCCTAGGTCAGTGTAAGAAAGGGACGTGTTACCTGGACCCATGGAGGGTTCGGACCTTGCTGTGGCCTTATTCCTGCTGCAGACCTGACCCAGTCTTTAGGACTTGATTGCATCTCTACAAGCTTTATACTTTAAGATACACTTTTCTAACCATCTCGATGTGTAAACTGTGAACACTCTGTGGTTTCTGAAATGGTGGAGATAGGTCCGAAAGGTGTCATGTGAGCCGTATTGCAAAGAAACCCCAAAAACACAACAAGTGAGAGATACAGGAGGAAGTAAGAGCAGTGACTTGAGGTGGAGAGTGACTGTGGCAAGGGGATGGCACTCGACGTGTGGGGGCCGTTCCCTAAGACCTCTGGGAGAGTTGCACTTATCCTATTGTTTTTGCCTTCACGTAAGGTCACAATCACTGTTAGAGTCTGTTTGATATACTCATTACTAATATTGACTAAACAGTTCAAGAAACAATATTTCTTCTTTTTTTTTTTTTTCTTTGAGATGGAGTCTTGCTCTGTCACTCAGGCTGGAGTGCAATGACACGATCTCGGCTCATTGCAACCTCTGCCTCCCAGGTTGAAGCAATTCTCCCACCTCAGCCTCCGAAGTGGCTGGGATGACAGGCAGCCACCACCATGCCCGGCTAATTTTTGGATTTTTAGTACAGATGAGGTTTCACCATGTTGGCCAGACTGGTCTTGAACTCCTAACCTCAGGTGATCCACCTACCTGGGCCTCCCAAAGTGCTGGGTTACAGGCGTGAGATACTGTGCCTGGCCAAGAAACAATATTTTTCTTTTAGCACAGAATAAGCAGAAATACTGTTAGTAGCCAGCTGAATGCAGGAAATATGATGCATGTGCTGGTGGACATAACAAAGAAGACTGCAGACAGCACAGAAGGACAGCACAGAAGGCTGGCACCAAGGGTGGCGGAGGGAGTCCTCGGTACGCTCTGGGACAAACCCCCTGTGTGCTGGGTGTTTCGGGTGGTCTGTCTCCCCGTGCAGTATCAGTCGTGTGAAGCCTTAACAAGGCATTCATTTAGTTAGCATTTCAGATTTGCCAACCCTGTTGGCGTTGGGATGAGGGTTGGAGATACAGAGAAGCACCCCTGCCCTGGAGGAGATCACCGCCTGCTGAGAAAACCAGGATGGGCTTCTACTCACCCCCTGCAAGTCCTTGATCAAAGGTTCCTTCTGCAGGAGCCCCCGACTCCTGTCTTCTGCTGTGTCCTGCTCCTCATCTATGCTCCTGGCCCCTCTTCCCCTGCCTTATTCTTTATGGCACCTTTGCCTTTCCAGCTTAGTTTCGGTGGCTTGTTCATTTTCACTCCCCCTCACTAACACACAAGCTCCCAGAGAGCAGGGGGTTTTGCCATTTTTTGTTCACTTGTTTCCACCAAGATACTCTAAGTACTTAGAACAAAGTCTGGCATGGTGAGCCCTCAAAAGTGTTTATGGAGGGAATGAATGACCTCGTGAATAAATGAATGTACAAAGTACTAATAGATGGGTGAGCATGGAACTCTGTGATAAGGCACTTTCCCAAACACAGGACTTAATGAGAGACACTCAGATAGTCCAACACTATAGTACTTGAGTTAGCGAAACGTTTTGACTCATCAAGGAAACCTTTCTGGGAAGTATAAATGTCTGCATTAAAACCGGAAAGTCTAGAGTGCCGTAGGAAGGTACAGAGCACGGGAACAATTTTCTTGGGCAGGCAGAAATGATCGAGCTGCAGGCCGCCAGAGGACCGCATGCAGGGGAAATTTGCTTTTCTGAATGCTGCTTGGCTTGGAGATGTGAGATTTAGATGTTAGACACTTTCTAGCTCCTTTTACTACGCCAATAGTGATCCTCCCTTTCTTATTTCTTTATGAATTGAAGCTGGCATGAATCCGTTTTCAAGCTGCCATTTAGTAGTTGGAATAGTGTGTTATATTAACTTTACTTATTCTTAAAATATCATCTTGGTGCCCAGGATGACACTCTGCCTGAGAAGCTAGCACGGAGCCACTCCCTGTGGGATTTGTGAGAAAATTCAGCCATCTCTAGACCCCGAATTCCAAGCCTCTTTCATCTCCTAAGACTCTATACTTTGATCTAACCTCTCGAGTGACTCCCTTCAATTTATTCTTTTCACAGCAACAATTTCAGGCCCAGAGTATCACCCTATTTCTGGGGCCAGCTTGACCCCAAACCCGTACAAGATGATCATTCCAGACAGACAAAATTCTCAGGGCCTGAAAACTTACTTAGAATGTGCCAACATAGAATTGCAAATGCATGTGTTGCTGCCTCTGAAAACTGCTTGATTTAGTGCTGTCCAGCAAAAGGCTTGACATCGTACGTTAGTTGGCTCAGCTCTATATAAAGAATCTGAAAGCACAGTAGAAGATGGTTGCCTTGTGTTAGGTTAGAAAGGCATAACAATGAGTTGTTTTCTAAGTGACCGGCATGTGTGATTTATGACTGTATTCCAGAAAAATTCAATTATGTGACATAAATAAGTACAGAGTTAGTACGGGGCTTCAGAATTACAGGAAGCAGTATAAATATCGCCCTCACCCTCCAGAATCCATCACTGACAGCCTGCTGTGGACCTGCCTTCTGCTGTGCACGGAATTTTTATTGAGCTTGATGAGATTCTGTGTAATAAGATGCTGGATTCCGCGGGCTAATGGCCTATGAGAAGATTTGAGTGTTGAGATTCTGTATAGTAAGATGCTGGATTCCGTGGGCCAGTGGCCTATGAGAAGATCCGTATAATAAGATGCTGGGTTCTGCGGGCCAGTGGGCTATGAGAAGATTTCTGTTGAGATTCTATATAATAAGATGCTGGGTTCTGCAGGCCAGTGGCCTATGAGAAGATTGGAGTGTTGAGATTCTGTATAATCAGATACTGGGGCTATGAGAAGATTTCAGTGTTGAGATTCTGTATAATCAGATGCTGGATTCTGCAGGCCAGTGACCTATGAGAAGATTGGAGTGTTGAGATTCTGTATAATCAGATGCTGGATTCCATGGGCCAGTGGCCTCTGAGAAGATCTGAGCATGCCTACTTGATAGTTACCTGTTGGAATGCGAGTTGTCATTGCAAGATTCATTTCTAGTGACAATAACAAGCAGACACCCACTAACAGCACACTGCCCACCATCTGCTCAAGATTCCCAATAAAGTGTATTTGTTCCTCATTTTCTCTGAAAAGTCTCCACCTGAAGGTCGCAGTGAGATAGACCATGACAGTGAAAGGACGTTTGAGGTTTCTTCCTGCCTGCCTTGGTGAGGACATCAGGAAACTTGTGAAACCACGGTCTTTTGTTTGCATTAGAAAATGCATGTGAGATGACAGGTCAACAAGGCATAACTTACCAGAGAGAAAGACAATGCTTTATGTCGGTTAGAAAAGTGAAAGTTTTGAAAAACACCTGAGCAAGGAAATCTTGAGAATAATTGATAGCAAAAAAACAAAAACAAAAACAAAAAAGAGACAGAGAGAAAGACTTGGGGTTTTAGCTTCATAGGGACCGACCCTGAGACACTGCTGCTGAAGCTGCAATGAATAGGTATTTTGTCCAAATAAAAGGAAGTAATTTAATCATTGTTCATGTATTGCCCACCATTGGTAAGCCCTTGGGCATACACTTACACTTATAAACTCATTTAATCCACACATAGCAATATGAAGGAAGCATTAGTATCCCTGCCTTACAGATGAGGAATTGGAATGGAAGACGTAGTAGGTAACTCGCCCAAAGTCATAGAGGGTACTGAATGCACCGCTGCATTTCGAGTCTGCAGTTTGTCTGCCGTGATGGCTCACATCTGGAGTGACAGGTTCAGCCCTAGAAGCCATGTTGTCTGGTGGGGAACACCGACCATCTTGCAGTCACTGGGTCCGCAAGAGTGGAACCAATGTGAGGAGGTGTCCTGTGACCAAGGTTGTTGAGGAGTATCTGAAGGGTAAAATCAGGGAGGTAGTAGTCTTCTGAAAGCTCCTCTGGGTGGGTCATGATGACAGCCTTCCATGTGGAAATCCAACCTTCACGTGCAAGGGAACCATCTGAGACCCTGCAAAACCGTAGTGCTCGTCAGTGGAGGCACGAGAGACGAGAGGTCCGCACCCCAAACAAGCTCCAGTTGATGATGTTGTCCAGGCTGGTCTCGAACGCCTGACCTCAAGTGCTCCACCCACCTCAGCCTCCCAAAGTGCTGGGGTTATAGTCATGAGCCACCATGCCCGGCTGCAATAGAGTTTTGAATCCTTCTAGAAGGTACTCCCTGAGCCAACTTTGCACTCTTTTTGCACCCTGTGGTTATTCTGGTGAGGCAGCCGGTCAGGGCCACCTGGGCTGGAGGCCTGGCTGCTCCGAGTGCAGCCCTGCCCCCACGACATCATGGAAAGAGCTTTAAAAAATGCAGGTGCCTAGCTTGCATCTGCAGAGATTCTGACTACACTGGTCTGTGGCAGGATTCCTGCTTTTAGATTTAAGTCATCTGAGGGTTCCCTCCAGTGATTGCAGTATACACCCAAGGTAGGCACCGCTGCTTAGGGCGAATGACATCAGCAGAATTTTTTTTAAATCAACAGGTTTCATGAGTTTGAGATGGAAGAATTGGGTGAGGTAGAACCCATTAAAATAGTTAAATGGGGTAAAAAAAAAAAAATCAGAAAGTTCAAACAGTGAAAGGCGGATGTGACCTTGTGATCATCAAGACATTTAGATTTGCCCAAGTCCCAATACAATTTCCTCCCTGTGAAGCCTTAGAAATGCCTCAGAACTGTCTTTAGTAATAGAGTTATGCAATATGATTGGCAGATTAATGTACAGGGAGGAGTTGGAGCATGCATGGAAAACTTTCTGATTTTGTTGTCTTTGAGATGCTCTTCGATGTCACAGAAGGAAATGCATGATCAGTGTCGGTGTCCTTGTCAAGAGACGGCTCTCTTCCTTTCTTAGGGGAGGATGCAACCCCTGAGACAACGAGCTTTCCCATTAGAGTTGTTGAGAAACGGACTGACAAGATCAATAATTGTTTCCAAACAATGGGGCACATCAGCAGCTTCCCAGGGTCATGCTAAGGTGACAGGTGGGGGCAGCTGTGGACAGAGACCCAGAAGGATCCCAACTAAAAGGGAACTCGTTATATGTCATGATCCCTTTGCCAGTCATAGGAGACATTTCTACTAGCCTTGGTTGACCTGGAGCCACATTGTTATGAAAACAAGAGCTAGGCCATGTCTGGAGTTAGTGTGATTTTGAAGTGCACAGTTTACCAAATTTAAACATTTAAAAAACTTTTTATTTTTACTAGTCTGGCTTTTGCAAGTGACTCTGACAAAATATTTCTGCATTCAAATATCTGGCATTTCTATGACAATTTGAAAACCTTGGCCTTATAAGAAAATCTCCGCCAACACTTGTTGTATGTTCATGTGCTTTGGGAATATTAATTTCACTGAATTGAAAAGTCAAAAGTCCGTGTTTATGATAGAGCTTTGTTTTCTTGACTTTTCTCCAAAATTATTACTAGAATCTCATTTTTTAGAAGTCTAATAGGAACATACCCAACGTATTTTTTTTAAGTAATAAAGCAGAAGAGGAAACACTTAGAAATCAGAGTGTGTAGCATGAGTGAGGGTAAATATCATTTCCAGAAATCTTTATTTCAATTGTGTGGTATGTAATTAGATTGTAAAATTTATTTGTTATTTATTTATTTTTGAGACGGAGTCTCGCAATGTCACCCAGGCTGGAATGCAGTGGCATGATCTCGGCTCACTGCAACCTCTGCCTGCCGGGTTCAAGCGATTCTCTTGCGTCAGCCTTCTGAGTAGCTGTGATTACAGGCACCTGCGACCACGCCCAACTAATTTTTTGTATTTTTAGTAGAGACGGGGTTTTACCACGTTGGCCAGGCTGGTCTCGAATTCCTGAACTTGTGATTCACCTGCCTCAGCTTCCCAAAGTGCTGGGATTACAGGCGTGAGCCACCACACCCCGCTGTGAAATTTACTTTATACTGTGGTATGTGAGTGAAATTCTGAAAGCTATTAGATAATGGCATTGTTCAGAGTAGTAACCCTATAGCCTAAACCACAAACATGAAGTCAGCCAACTACTGTGACGTATGCCAAGCACAGGAATCTGGAGATGTGTGAGCCTGCTGGCTTCCCACTGGGACGTTTTGTTGGGGCACTAGACCAGTGGTTCTCAAAGTGTGCTCCCCAGGGCAGCAGCATCAGCCTCACTTGGGAAACTCCTAGAAATGCAGATTCTCAGGCATCCTATCCCAAGTCCACCGAATCGATATCGCTGGGGGTGAGGCTCAGCAATCTATGTTTTAACACTTTTCCTGTTTGCCCCTACAATATTCTCTGGCAGCGCTTGTGGCTGCAGTGTTTACCCTGAGATAACTTTGCCATGAAACATCTCACTTTTGTTACTGTTTTTGCACCGTTCTACCATATCATCTTTGGAAACAAAAGCCATCATTCTCTTGACAGCATTCTGGTTTTAGTAGTTGTATTTCCATTTACAGAACATAGCAATTCTTGATCACTGAAAATGTCAAATCCTAGAAAACATTGCGTTCCTATGCGTGATGTTAACATCGTTCTCAACAGTTGTTGGCCAAAGATTCATTAGATGAATTCGATTTTCCCAAAATAGATGATTCTGATGTTAGTAACAAGAACAGTTTTTGTATTTCACTTTCACATTGAAAATCAGATTTGCTTCAGCCTCAAAGAGCATGTTAATATACAATTAAATGAGCATTGACAGGCTGCATTTTTTTTTTTTTTTCTAAACAGGAAAAGGGTTGAGCCTCACAGGTAGTTCTCTTCCGATATGTGGCCTCTGAAAGAATACCTGGCCAGCCAGGTATGAAGGTGGACCCTGACCTCCCTATCTCAGCTCCATACCTGCACAATATCCATCAATCCCATAGGCATTTAGGCCTAGAAGCTAATCGTGGTGCCGTGTTTTTTTGCTTGTTGATTCGTTCGTTCATTCGTTTGTTTTTGAGATGGAATCTCGCTCTGTCACCCAGGCTGGAGTGCAATGGCCCAATCTCGGCTCACTGAAACCTCCGCCTCTGGTTTCCAGTGATTCTCCTGCCTCAGTCTCCTGAATAGCTGGGATTAAAGGCACACATCACCATGCCCAGCTAATTTTTGTAGTTTTAGTACAGATGAGGTTTCCCCATATTGATCAGGCTGGCAGTGTTTTTTCCTTTACTTCTGTTGCTAAAGTTTGTAACTAACTTTGTGTCAACTATTTATTTTATTTATTTATTTTGAGACAGAGTTTTGCTATTGTCACCCAGGCTGGAGTGTAATGGCACGATCTCAGCTCACTGCAACCTCTGCCTCCCGGGTTCAAGCGATTCTCCAGCCTCAGCCTCCTGAGTAGCTGGGATTACAGGCACCCACCACCCTGCCCGGCTCATTTTTGTATTTTTAGTAGAGATGGGGTTTCACCATGTTGGCCAGGTTGGTCTCAAACTCCTGACCTCTAGTGATCCACCCGCCTTGGCCTCCCAAAGTGCTGGGATTACAGGTGTGAGCCACTGTGCCCAGCTTCAACTGTTACTTGATCAACCCTCAACAAAATGTGGAAGTTAGTGAATTGCTGACACCGCCCTTGGCTTGCTATTTCCCTGCTGGCCTCTCTGTGCCCAGCCCAACTCCAAGCTGCCACATGCCCCTGCCTTTCAAAGACTCCACATTCTGGCCTGACTTTTCTTGCTAAATTTTACAAATGTAATTCCTAACTTCCCTAATTTCTCAGAAAAATGTCCACCAGGTGTTTATTCAGGTGTCTCGTTGTTATACTCTGATAAATAAACGCATCATACTAATGATGTAACAGATATATGCATTTATTTATTTATTTATTTAATTTATTTATTGAGACAGTCTCACTCTGTCACCTAGGCTGGAGTGCAATAGCATGATCTTAGCTCACTGCAACCTCCGCCTCTCAGGTTCAAGCCGTTCTCCTGACTCATCCTCCTGAGTAGCTGGGATTACAGGCACCCACCACCATGCCCGGCTAATTTTTGTATTTTTAGTAAAGACAGGGTTTCACCATGTTGGCCAGGCTGGTCTCGAACCGCTGACCTCAGGTGATCTGCTTGCCTTGGCCTCCCAGAGTGCCAGGATTACAAGCATGAGCCACGGCGCCCAGCCAAATATATGCATTTAATAGGGACTCTTTGATGCCTGAGGGCTCATGTTATCAATTGTGAACACAGGACCGGCCATGGGAGGGGTGTTTGTTTTTGGGGGGATAGGGGATGCGCAGCTGGATGGGAGTTGGGGGTGGTCTCATGCTCATCAAATCAGCCCAGGTAGATGAGTGCTTTCTCTGCCTCGGTCAGATTTTGTGACAAGGTAAAAAGCCAGCAGTAGATTCTTGAGTAGTTGATAAATGATACTACAATTCTTTTCTCAATTCAGACTTCTTTGTTGATCTTTGTCCTCTTTGTATAACCTTCATCTCTTTTGAAAAATGTTAGTTCAGCAACTAATAGTTCAGTTTAATTAGCTGATTCATTAAACTTGGGTAGTGGCTCACCCAAAAAAAAAAGCATTTGAATTTTTGAATGTCACTCAGAGCTCTTCGATTTCTTTGCAGAAATACTCAACCTAGATTCTTTTAAATTCTCTACCTCAGAACCTCACAGAGTACTTGGAAATGTTTTCTGATGAAGTTTCACCTACACTTAATGTAATAAGTAAACACACTCCATGAGAAGTCACTCTAGGAAAGTGAGTGTGGATGTCTAATTACTTAGGCACAGCTAGTTCCCTAGCCTGACAGGTGTGGAAACACCTTTCACACCCAAAGCATGCAGAGGCTTGGACGAGCTCACCTGAGCGTTCTGAGGCGCCTGCCTGTGCAGTTTTGGAACCCTCTGTTTGATTCAAAGGTCTGTTCCTGATACCGGGGAGGTTTTAGCTCTCTGCCAAAAGAAATGCTCTTTCATCTTCAAATCAAATGCGGAAGTGGGCCGGGCATGGTGGCTCACACCTGTAATCCCAGCACTTTGGGAGGCCAAGGGGGTGGATCACCTGAGGTTAGGAGTTCAAGACCAGCCTGGCCAACATGGCGAAACCCCATCTCCACTAAAAAATACAAAAATTAGCCAGGCATGGTGGCGTGCACCTGTAATCCCAGCTACTCGGGAGGCTGAGGCAGGAGAATTGCTTGAACGTGGGAGGCCGAGGTTGCAGTGAGCCGAGATTGCACCACTGCACTCCAGCCTGGGTGATAGAGCGAAACTCTGTCTCCAAAACAAAAACAAATCAACAAAACAAAACAAAACATGTTGCAGTGAAAAAAAATCACCTCTTCCTCCTACTCTGAGGATGGTATTTCCGCCCATTCTCCTGCGTAGGCTCGGGCTTCTGAAAGGAGAGAAAGCGGGAGTGGTTGAATATTTCATGACTCTCACTGGTGAAGGCCCACTTGCAAACTGGTCCTGCATCCAGCCGTCCTGAATGTTGAGGTCTGTGTGCTGTGGGATGGCCTGTAGAGCGATTCCTCCCTGAGTCCCTGGAACAGACACCTCTGAGTCCAGGCAGAGCAGGATTTCAGTAGCCAGGGATGAGCTGGCCAGGTGTACACCCAGGCAGATACCTGTGACCCACGATTTCAAGGGTGACAGAGAATGCCTCTTTTCCAAACACCAAGCAAACGAACCCAAACCAAATCTACACAAACAGACCTTTCCCTGTAACTCTCCTGATTGCTTTCATCCTGTGCTTTGAAAGAGGGAAAATGCATAGACACACTGGCAAGCCAGAGGGGCTGTCGTCCTGGTTTTATGATGCAGGGAGGAGGAATTTATCAAGCGCTGTCCCTGAAAACAGGCTTTAATTGGACAGGGTGAGGGATGTAAAGAGGAGAAAGATGGGCAGGCCCCAGAGAGAATAGATGCTCTGGCAGAGATGAGACCACCCCCCAGGGGGTGGGAAGAGCCTCAGTCAGAGTCTCTTACCAGAGGTTTGCTCTGGGGCAGCCCCCGTGGAGGCTGCTGCCTGCTTTCATGTTGTTGGATCACATTCTCCAGGCAGAAACGGTTTGGAGGATCCTGGAATTTGAAGGCTGGTACTTGCTGATCATGGCTGTGTGTGAAGGATAATGCAGGGCGGTTTGAGGCATCTTCCTCGGGGAGTTTTGAGAGCAACCTAGAATGCCTTATTAGGAATGAGGTTATTGCAGAGCATGGGTTTTCTGAAAGACAAGGCAAGCGCACGGCCATCGGGCCAGCACTCACTGCTCCCTCCACTGCCCCACCATGAGCCGCCCCCAACGTGCAGTGCGTGTGCTGAACACACCGTGCCTGGCCATGCGTGGGCAGTCACTTCCTAGCCCAGCTCGCAGACTGGGGTCGCCCTGGATGACAGCATCACCCTTGTGCCTTGTTCATTTGCCTATTCAGATATGAAGTCAAGACGCTGTGGGTGTCCAGAGATGCTTTTTAAAAGATTGCTTCCTGGGGAACGGCCATTAACACATTAGTTGACATGGTCAAAATTTAATTTGCAAACAGAAGCCAAAAGAGACAGCTAAACCTTTTCACTGGAAGCAATTAAAATAGGAGAGCAACGGGACTGAACAGTTGATAGTTTGCCAGTGCAGGTTCTGCTCTGTGAGGCACGTCCAGGACCCGCTGCATCAGTGTCAGTCGGCGCACGGGGGTTAGAGTGCACCATCCTGGGAATGCATCACACACAGGTGTGCTTGGTTACAGACCAGCTTCCCCGCCCCCCAGGCTCAGGCCTTTGCAGACAGAAATCAAACCTGCCTGGATTAGCACAGCCCTGGGGACTGACCCTGGAAATGGAGTTTGCATCTCTTCCCCTTTTTGCCCGTCTTTATCACTCACAGCTCAGTTAGTGCCTCTCAACATCTCCTTCCTGCTGTCTTGCCCTGCACCATCCACTTCCTCTCCCGTTTTCTTTCTTCCTCCCATTCTTTCATTTAAAATAATTCCAAGTATGAGCAAAAAATAATTGTAATGGGATGAATACACTGAATTATGGTCTTAGTTGTGTGCTTAAAGGGAGTAAACTTACAATACAAAGAACCAGAATAGAAAGTTCACCAATCTGTGCACCACCTCTTCCTAATTAATTCATTTTTCTGTAAGGGCCAGCCTTCAAGAAAATGTAGAAATAACCATTTAATTCTATTTTATTCTGTTTTATTTGATTAATTCTTACTCGATTAGATCCCATGACTTTATGGAGGGAGAGGCCATGGTGCTTGCTTCGTGAGGCGATTGTGAGGAGCCATGACTGTGAATGGGCGCCTGGCCGCTGAGGTGCATTTCACAGATGCTGGTGCTGTCTCCCTCCGTGTGGGCTTGGCCTTGCACATTGGCACGATTTGCGCTAAATGTGGAGCCATGTGGATTTTGCAGACAGATTCTAGTTTTTCTGAACAATTTTTGCATTTATTTCTGCATGTGCTCATTTAAAAATGCTGTCTTTGTAGTAGAGCACGCATAATAAAATGGACCATCTTAGCCATTTGTCAGAGACCAGTTCAGTGGCATGAGGGCATTTACACTGCTGTGCAGCCATTACCGCCATCCATCTCCAGGGCTTTTTCCTTACCCTGAACTGAAACTGCACTAATTCAACACGCGCCGCCTATTCCCGTCTCCCCCAGCCCCTGGCACCCACCATTCAACTTTCAGTCTCTGAGTTTGACAACTCTAGGAACCTCATCTCACTGGAAGCTGATGGTATTTGTCCTTTGTGCCTGGATTATTCCATGTAGCGTAATGTCCTCCAGTTTTATCCATAGGTTCATCCTTGTTGTAGCCTGTGTCAGAATTTCCTACCCTTTTAAGGTGGTGAATGCTAAGTTTTTAACTGATTGCCTTATAAGCCAAAATGTTAGAAACCAGCCTATTTTCACACAGGAGGCTGTGCTTCCAGAAATCTGCCTAACCCTGTCACATTGCTCTGTCACACCGTCAGGCTTTCAATGAGAACACATGAAGAAACCACAGGTTTTCCAGTTAGACAGACTCTACTTGGAATCCTAGCTCCACGACCACCTGCTGGGTGACCTTGGGGACATTATTTCTTGTTTATGAGATTAGGACAGGGATAGTCAATACCTCATAGTGTTTTGTGGATCAAATGAGCTAAGGTTTAAAGAGTGCTTAGCTAGCAAGGGAGAGAGGTGAGCTTTCTCAGTGTCTGCTCTCCCCTGGGATGGGATATCATCATTGTCACTGTTGCACACGAGCCATTTTCAGGAAAAGGTGTATTTTTCGGGTTATCTTTCCTATGCCAAGAACCATATGAGTGCATTGACACAAGTGCTGTGCTTTCCCTGATGGCAACCTTGTTAACTCATGCTTTTCTGTCTTTCCCCTCCACACTTTGAGAGAAGGGGCCGACATTATAGTTTTTTTTTTTCTTTTCTTTTCTGTGTTTTTGTTTGTTTGTTTGTTTGTTTTTTGAGACAGAGTTTCGCTCTTGCTGCCCAGGCTGGCGTGCAATGGTGCGATCTCAGCTCACTGCAACTTCCGACTCCTGGGTTCAAGTAATTCTCCTGCCTCAGCCTCCCAAGTAGCTGAGACTACAGGCGCCCGCCACCTGCTAATTTTTGTATCTTTAGTAGAGACGGGGTTTCACCATGTTGGCCAGGCTGGTCTCGAACTCCTGACCTCAGGTGATCTGCCCACCTCAGCATCCCAAAGTGCTGGGATTACAGGAGTGAGCCACTGCACCTGGTCAACTTTGTAGTTTTAATTCTATCAACAAATATCTCTAAGTACTCATTATGTGACAGTTACTTTGAAGGCACCGTATTGAACCATAGGAACTTGGTCCTGAGCAAGTGAGGGACTTAATGAGAGCACATGGATTTGCAAACTGAGAACCCGTCTCAGGGACTGGAAGACTCTGACAGAAGAGAAGTGTGAGTCCGGGGGAGAAGAGGGTAGACAGTTCTGGATGGAGGGTCAAGAAACATTTTCTTAAGGAGGTGACATTTGAGAAGAGGCTGGCGTGAAGTGGGGGAGTGAATCAGGAAGGGTGCCGGGAGGAAATGTTCCAAGCAGAGGGAAGAGCAAATTCTAGAACACTTGAGTGGCAAAATAAGCCTGGCACATCCCAAGGGCAGGAGGTCGACCACAGTGGCGAGAGGATGTTGGCCCGGGTGGAGCTGTAGGAAATGGAGCGAGGCAGGCCCTAGGAAGGCACCATGGCTGTGGATTTGTATCAACTGACCTTTATTCACTACGGTTTTAGTACGAGCCTTGTTACAGACAAAATGTTGTGGAGCTCCTAACCTCCATTGTGCTAGCATTTGGTGGTGAATTATCTCGGGGGTGATTAGGGTTAGATGAGGTCACAAAGGTATGGCCCCATGATGGGATTAGTGTCCTCATAAGAAGAGGAAGAGGCCGGGCGCGGTGGCTCAAGCCTGTAATCCCAGCACTTTGGGAGGCCAAGGTGGGTGGATCACGAGGTCAGGAGATCGAGACCATCCTGGCTAACATGGTGAAACCCCATCTCTACTTAAAAAAATACTAAAAATTAGCCAGGCGTGGTGGCGGGCACCCGTAGTCTCAGCTACTTGGGAGGCTGAGGCAAGAGAATGGCGTAAACCTGGGAGGTGGAGCTTGCAGTGAGCTGAGATCCGGCCACTGCACTCCAGCCCAGGCAACAGAGTGAGACTCCATCTCAAAAAAAAAAAAAAAAGGAAGAGGAAGAAGAGACACCAGAGCTAGAGCTTTTCCTCTGTCTCCGTCCAACGTACAGACTCAGTGAAAAGGGGGCCATCCACAAGCTAGGAAGCGAGCTCTCTGCAGGAACAGAAGCTGCTGGCACCTGGCTTGGACTTCCAGCCTTAGAACTGTGAAATGTCTGTTGTTTAAACTACTCAGTCGTTGGTATTTTGTTATGGCAGCTGGAGCAGACCAATGCAAGCCTTTCTTTCTCCAAATGATTCTGGTAACCTCTTAAGACCTTTCTCTATGACTCCCACCAAGTTTGTAAATAAATCCTACCCTTTCATGAATGGATGCAGAGTGAGGAAGAGTCAATACCTTCATGCTCAGGAGCACCTGCTGGGCCACCTCAAGGAGCCCAGCCAGGTCAAGTGCCAGGAGAGGCAAGGTTGGTGCAATTCACATGCCCCCACTGACCCCACCACTCGTAGCTGCCTGGGCCCCACCAGCCTTCCCAGAAACCATGTGCATTTGCGCTTAGCGGGACAGCACACGGTGGGAGGCCTCTTTGCTCATATGGTACTTTCAAGAATCTGCGGCACTGGGTAATTTGTTGACCGTGTGGAGATTCTGATGTGTGGTGAAGAGCTGCTGGGCTGAGGACCTGAGCAGATGGTGGTCATTAATAGCACCAACATGTGACCAGCCTTAATTGTGCTGGAAGGACTGAGACCATTGATGGTTGTTCCATACTTTGGTTCTACTTAAAAAATACTTTTAGCAGGAAATAATTCACCATGCAAGGCAGCGTTAGCGAAGAAATATCAGACTCTCCATAAGTGCCATTTTCCTACCCCTGTGTTTTAACAACTATTCCTAGTATTTAGAAATACATAGTCTCTCATTAGTCATCATGTGGGTAAAAGTGAGAAGGGTGTTTTTTCTCAGTGGATCAAGATTAGTCTTATGAGATTTAAAATCTAGAAGCTCTGCTAAAATTGCACATAGCAATGCCTGTGAATATGTGAACCAAATGAGAAAGACATTTGTGTCCTAGAGCAGAAACTTAGATTCAGCTCTTTATACACACAATGACCCTTCCTGGTTAATTGACTTGCAATGGTAGTTTCAGGTATCCAGCAGTAGTTCTGACTGGAGCAGGTCTGTCTACCCACTGCCTCTAAAGCTAATCTCTCCAGTTAATAGCTTGCAGCCTGGGCCTCATTAAGCCAAAGAACTTCTGCCCATACAGTAGGCTGTAATCCTCTGTATTAGTGTGAGGTAATTTGGCTCCTAACTGGGGAATTTTTCTCCTCTTATTGTGTGATACATATAGTTTCTCAGCATTTGGCTCTTGGAGAAAGTCAGGGATTCTATACCATGTTCCTTACCTCTGGAGGGATGCCTAAGTTGTTTTGGGTGTCTTACAACAAACAGTTTTAGTGACAAACAAGTCAAATTATTAATAATAATAAACCTAATAGTTGTTGACTACTGTGTGCTTAAGAATAGTTCTGGGCCATTTTCTTGCTTGAACTCAGAATTCCCACAACAACTCTATAAGGCAGGAATTCTTATCCATATGTTGCATATGAAGAAACTGAGGCCCAGAGTGATTAAGCTTCATTTAAAAAGCGTGGAATGGGGGACAGAATCATGAGAGTGCCGGGGGAAATGTGCCAAGAAGAGGGAAGAACAAATTCCAGAACCCTTGAGTGGCAATAGCCTGGCACATCCCCAGGGCAGGAATTTGACCACAGTGGCCAGAGGATGTTGGCCCAGACAGAGCAGTAGGAAATGGAGTGAGACAGGACCAGTATCGTACCAGTGCTAAGATAAAAGCCCAAGCAGTTAAATTTGGAGTCCAGACTCTTAATCATTGATATGACTTGGCTCTGTGTCTCCATCCAAATCTCACGTTGAATTGTAATCCCTAGTGTTCCAGGAAGGACCAGGTTGGAGGTGATTGGATCATGAGGGCAGTTTCCTTCTTGCTGTTCTCCTGATAGTGAATGAATTCTCATGAGATCTGGTGATCTGGTGGTTTTAAAGTGTGATGTTTCCCCCTTTCCTCTCTCTCACCCTCCTGCTTCACTGTGGTAAGACGTGCCTTGTTTCCCTTTCACCTTCCACCATGATAGTAAGTTTCCTGAGGCCTCCCCAGCCATGTGGAACTGTGACTTAACAAAATCTTTTTTTTTTAAAATAAGTTACCCAGTCTCAGGTAGCTCTTCATAGCAGTATAAAAATGGACTAATACAATCACTATTCAATATAACTTCTAAAACATACATTTGAGTTACAGCGTGCTAGACCAGGCCATGTGAGCCACTTGGGCACTGTATGGATTCGGGTGAGCCAGGGCAGATGTCAACCCCACTATCAGTTGTTATACAAAGGGGAGCCTTGACGTCATCCTAGGTTAGAATCTTAGGGACTGTCTCTGCTGGACATAATAGAAGTGTGTCCTGTGTTCGTAATTGTAAATAAACTTACTGGCACATAGAAACAGAGCCTGGTGACCTCTTTTTGAGGATAGAGGTCCCTGCCCTGGCTCACCCGTCTTCTCTTTCATTCTCAGGACTCAGCACAATAGTGGGGCCACTCAAATGTTTTTGAATGAATAAATGCCATTTTTTTGGAAGCTGTGAGAGTTTATACATCATTTTTCACCTATTGCCAGACATTCGCCATCTCCATATCTTACTCTATATATGAAAGCAGGAAGCAGAATAAGCCATTGTATGATTTCAGAGGGAGAAGTCAGGAATTGGGAGGTAGCTGTGTAAAATTAGATATCAACTACCGTAAAAAGTAATTGATTTAAGGCCCTCTTAAAAACACATTGTCTTAGCTTTGGCTGCTATGACAAATGACCATAGACTGGGTAGCTTAAACAACAAAAAGTTGAGAACAGTTATTTCATACAATTGTGGTGAATGGGAAGTTCAAGATCAAGGTGCCCACAGACCTGGTGCTGGTGAGGAGGGCTCCCTTCCTGGTTTGCAGATGGCTACCTTCTTGTTGTAGCCTCACATGGCAGAAAGAGAGAGAGAAGAGAAAACTATCCTGTCTCATAAGGACACTAATCTCATTCATGAAGCCTCTACCCTCATGACCCAATTACCTTTGGTATTAGTCTGTTTTCACACTGCCATAAAGAACTACCTGAGACTGGCTAATTTTTAAAGAAAAGAGGTTTAATTGACTCACAGTTCCGCATGGCTGGGGAAGCCTCAGGAAACTTACAATCAAGGCAGAAGGCAAAGGAAAAGCAGGCAACTTCTTTGCAAGGAGGCAGGAAAGAGAGAGCGAGTGAGGGAGAACTGCCAAACACTTTTAAACCATCAGATCTTGTGAGAACTCACTCACTATCACAAGAACAGCGTGGGGGAAACCGCCTCCATGATCCGATCACCTCCGACCAAGTCCCTCCCTCCACATGTGGGGATTCCAGTTCCAGATGAGATTTGGATGGGAACACAGAGCTAAACCAATTCACCTCTCAAAGGCTCCACCTTCTACTAACATCACACTGGGTGTTAGGATTTCAACATATGAATTTTGTTGGAGGATACAGCATTCAGTCAGTAACACATGTGTTGATAATTACAACTTGGCTCCAAGAAGTGCCTCCAAAAAAGGTCACAGAGACCCCAAGAAAAGAGCTGCCTAGGCTGCAACAATGAATTTTACATCTAAAATTTTGCTTTAAGAATTTATCCCTCACGGATTGAACAATGAGAACACATTGACACAGGGCGGGGAACATCACACACTGGGGCCTGTCAGGGTGTCGGGGGTTGGGGGAGGGATAGCGTTAGTGGAAATACCTAATGTAAATGACGAGTTGATGGGTGCAGCAAACCAACATGGCACATGTATACTTATGTATCAAACCTGCACATTGTGCACATGTAGCCTAGAACTTAAAGTATAACAAACAAATTTTTAAAAAATTACCCCACAAAAATGTGGAAAGTGTAAAGAGAATAGAAAGCTTGTCTTTACAGAAGAATGCTCCCTAATAAATATAGAAAGCATTGCAGATATAAAAAAGCATGATTATGCAATTCCCAATATCATAATTGATTAAACCAAAGATCAGTGAATGCTAAAAATTATTGTCATAGGTTATTGGGGATAAGATATCCGTAGAATCTTCATGTGTAATTTCACATATTCTTATTAGTTTAAAATGAAAAAAATAAAATTACCTTTCTAATGGAGAGGTCTAGTGGACACAACTTAAGCAAACAGCCAAACTAAGCATTGCCAATATTGTGTCAAAATATGTGCTTCCTGATATGAAGTCATCTGCCACCCAAAATGCCACTTACATACTGTTACTGCCCCAAATGGTTAAGTAAATGTAATCGTGAGAAAACAAGCAGAGAAATCCAGATGTGGGCTGTTCTACAAGATAACTGCCCTGATTCTTAACATCAACATAAAATAAACAATGTCATAGAAGCAAAAAGGGGAGAATATACTAAATTGAAAAAACACACACAACATTAACTTTGATTGTTTCCTTGATTAAAAAAATAGATACCAAAGACACTTTGAAAAAATTGGGGAATTTGAATTTGGGCTGAACATCTGTGTTGAATGTATTAGGTGTGGTAAAAGAGGGGTAAGAGTAGGGTTATGATAGAAAACAAGAAGGTCCATGTTGGGAAACACATGCTGAAGTATTTTGGGGTGGTGTTTGCAAATTATTTTCAAATGGCTTAGCAAAAAGTATGTGTGTGTGTACACACAAATGTGTACGTGTGTGTGTACACACAAATGTGTACGTGTGTGTGTACACACAAATGTGTACGTGTGTGTGTACACACAAATGTGTACGTGTGTGTGTATAGAAGGAGAGAGTGGAGGCATAAATGTAGTCAATGCTAACGTTGGCGACGTCTACATGAAGTGCAGACAGGTGTTCATTGTGTTCTCCATTCAGCTTCTCCTGGGCTTTGCAATTCTTTAGCACAGGTAGCATAGGGCAGGTGGGAGGACGTCATACCTGTGCATACCAGGTGAGTCCCAGTTGGGAAATGGCAGGTGAGTCCTGGGGACACATGTGTCTCCTCTAAAGCATCCTTCTCCTTGCTCCAGTGCTGTGGGGTGCAGAGGGGGGACATCCATTCGTGCTTTTCCTTTTTCTCACATTCCCCTGGTACCTTTTTGCTGGCAGGGAACACAGTCCAGGGTCTGGGCTGGAGATCCCCAGTGGTCAGAAGAGGGGTCTGGGGAGCAGTGGGAGGCTGGTTGCTGAGTCCTGTGAAGTGAGTGCCAGAGGCTGTCTCCTTGGTTTGTCCCTGTTTCCCCAGTTCTGGGCACAACGTGCCTGTGTTTTCCAGGAACGCATGACTCATCTGAGTTTCCTCATGGGGTGAGTGGGTGAGGAGAGATGGTGTTACCATCATCTGTCAAAGCTGGAGGCTTCCAGAAGTGACACTGCTGTCCGGGGTGGATGGCAGATGCCATGTGGACTGTCTCATCTCAGTGTGCAGGCCTCTAGGGACAGGGACATCCTGCCCTGGGCGTGGAGCTTCTCTGCCATGAGGAGGATCCTGGTGCTGTGTGTGTGTCGCAGGTGATGTGGCAAAGACGGGCGTGGGCACCCGATACGAACATTTCCAGGGGGATCTCATCGTACTTTCATACATGTCACTGCTTTACTCCGTGGTCTGAAATGCCATGAAGCCAGCCCAAGGACCCTTGCCACTCCATGTCAGGCAGCCTCCTGGCCCCGTCTGACTCACTCCGGGGGTGCCTTTTATTCCGTTGTGTGCATAAGCATTTCGAAGGAAGAGAAGGAACTAACAGTTAGTATTGTCAGTGTTCGCAGAATGTTGGCAATATCCCATAATAAGAAGTCTGTTTGATCAACTCATATACACCTACACGTAGAATGTATCTATATGGATCTGTGTGTACATATCAGTATGTACAGCTGTGTGAGAGGATCTATAGACGTGTGTATGTGTGTATACACATATATAATGTATGACAAAAGTTTCATCAGACCATCGTTACACTCACACTTTGACATTTACTAACATCAAAGCATTAGTAAAACAGAGTATTTCCTAATGCGCTACTCGTTACTGGTTGAGGCCACTTATGATTCAAAAAATACTGGTTTAAGCAACATGGAAAGCATAAAAAGATAATTATAGAACAGGGTTAGGAAACCAATTCTGTGTGATGTGTGTGTATTATTACATGAGAGGATTTGTGTGTATCCGTGTGTTCACATGTATGTGTCTGCACATGTGTATATTTCCATTTATGTTTGCAATGGTGCAGGGCAGCTGTGGGTCTGCTGCCATTGTGACTCCTCTCCTGGGCCAGGCCCTTCAAAAACTGTGGAAGGACATTTGTCATTGGTGCCTGAGCTTCTGTGCTATTTCTCCAGAGGGGCCATGGGATGACACAGAGAGGCCCTGTGCTGCAGGAAAATCTGGAGGACAGTTTTCTTTCGGAAGCCCTCTTTTTTTTTCAATGATCTTTGCAGAAGCAGCAGTATGGGGCATGAATTTGAAGTAAGCCGCAGATGCAGGTTTGCTTACAAGTGGCTCCTTCTGCTCAAAGTCATCTGTTTTTTTTTTTTTGTTTTTTTTTTTTTCTTCTGAGGCAGAGTATTGCTCTGTCACCCAGGCTGGAATGCAGTGGCGCAGTCTTGGCTCACTACAGCCTCCACCTCCTGGGTTCAAGGAATTTTCCTGCTTCAGCCTCCTGAGTAGCTGGGACCACAAGTTTGAGCCACCACAGGGCATCCTGTATTTCAGGCTTCTCCCTTTTGAAATGAGGATTGCTGACGGATGGTGTGCAAACTTTAGAATGTGTTGTCAAGATGTCAGTTAAATCTTCTTAACCATTGAGGCAGCCTGGCAGATATGTCTATTCTGGTAGGAATTTTTATTCTTTCAAGTTTAAGGATTTGTCCTTCATCATTTTCCAATCCATGGGATTGTAACAATAAAAATAGCTAATAGCTAACAAATGTTTACTGTGTGCTCAGCTCAGTGCTCAGTGCTCTTCGTGTGTTTTTCTCCTTTATTTGTTAGGGAACGAGCTCTCTAGATGCCTTCTTCTGTCATAATTTTCCTTCCTTGTTCACATGTGGATGGTGGCATATATTTTAGTATTCCTTTTGTTTGTTTGTTTTTGAGACAGAGTTTTGCTCTTGTTACCCAAGCTGGAGTGCAATGGCACAGTTTCGGCTCACTGCAACCTCTGCCTCCCGGGTTCAAGCGATTCTCCTGCCTCAGCCTCCCGAGTAGCTGGGATTACAGGCACGCACCACCACGCCCGGCTAATTTTTTGTATTTTTAGTAGAAACAGGGTTTCACCGTGTTAACCAGGCCGATCTCAAACTCCTGACCTCAGGTGGTCCACTCGTCTCGGCCTCCCAAAATACTGGGATTACAGGCTTGAGCCACTGTGTCCAGCCAATATTCCTTTTAAAATATCAAAGCTGCCAAAACATATAGAAGGGATAATTATTAGCTCATCAGATTCAGTATATCAAAGTGAACCTGCGGACAAGGTGGAACGGAATCCACAGACTACAGCTGTTATTAATGTGTGACTATTTCTGGCAAGGCCCAGGGTGCACAATCAGAAAACTATTAGTACATAACAGGCTGAAGTGGAAAAGGTGAATGGGCAAATACTTGGAATTCCTCTAGTATTTACTCTAACTGCTCCTCTGCCCTTCTGAACTGAGTACTTCGCAATTCATAAAATACAATTTCCTGTCTTCCACTTTGCAGCCTCTTCACATCTCCCATTTCTTCTGGCTCCCCTAATTAATGGAAACACTTGCATTTTAGTTCACATCGATTTGTAAAACGTTATTTAATATGAGAATATTTTCTGTGCCTCACCGTCTAAGGCATGTTGATTATTCCTAAGTGTAAAACATATGACTTCTAGTCAATTTTAATATAAGAAAGTAACATGCATTGTCAATAATTATATGAAAAAATATGGTGGAAGATTGTTTTCTCTGATTAATGACTCAACAGTTTTAAACATGTGTTAGTGGGCTGGGCACAGTGGCTCACACCTATAATCCCAGTATTTTGGGAGGCTGAGGTGGGCAGATCCCCTGAGGTCAAGAGTTCAAGACCAGCCTAGCCAACATGGCGAAATCCTGTTTCTACAAAAAATACAAAAATTAGCCAGGCGTGGTGGTGTGTGCATGTAATTCCAGCTACGTGGGAGGCTGAGGCATGAGAATCACTTGAACCTGGGAGGCGGAGGTTGCAGTGAGCCAAGATTGGGCCACTACACTCCAGCCTGGGTGACAGGGCGAGACTCTGTCTCAAAAAAAAAAAAAAAAAAGTGTTAGTCAATTCTTTAAAATAATACCCATCTCTTCTATGAAAGGATTCTTTAAACTCCTCTGCAAGAGCCTGAGTCTGCCCGACATCACAGTCACGGCCTCCATGGTCCCTCTTGCTCAGGGAGCATGAAGCAGCTGCTTTGCCCTTGGGACTCTGCACACTCATCCCATTCAGTCTCCCGGGTGCTCCCTGGCAGGTGTGCCATCGTCCTCATTTGATGGTGGAGACTGGAGTGCTAAGAGCGTTGATGTTCACTGGTGGGACCCAAGTTCAGGTGTCTGTGAGACAAGGACTCTGCCCTCCAGTGATGAGGAAGGTGGCATCCCCTGTCCCTCAGGAAGATTATCGTTTATTTCAGGAAATGAGATGTAAAGACCTGAATCAAGACAGGAGAAGTCAAGGCACTGTGGCATCCAATGGTACCTCAAATGCCTCTGGGAGAAGGAGGTCACTGGGATTGAGAACATTCAGAAAAGATCTGTGGGAGGAGGCTGAACTTGGGCAGACACTTGAATGGAAAGGATGTGGGGGGTGGAAGGAGGAGGCATTCCCTACAGTGGGGTGCCGAGATTCAGAGAAGGAAGAGGCCCAGGGTGGTGTCTTGATGAGGCACTAAGACCAGCTCACAGACAATGAGGGCGAGATCTCGAAATCTGTCTGTTGTCACACTGGATCTCTATACGAACTTTTTTTTTTTTTTTTTTTTTTTTTTTTTAGTGAAAAACACAGTGAGTCAAGTGAGTTCATTGAATTTTATTTCCAAAAAAAAAAAAAAGGAAAGCTCTAGTAACATTCTGCAATAACACTTTGGCTCGTGTCGAAGATTTTTTTTTCTTTTTTGCATTATGCGTTTTCCATCAAACGCTTGGCTTCATGCCTTCTACTAGAAAGACCCCACTTCATAGCGACACCTGCGCTCGGGTCCCTCCGCCACCCCTGGGGTTGTGAATCAAGTTCTGCAGGGAGAGGAGACAAGCTGACGGGGTGGGACTTGAGTTCTGTGCATCTGTGATCAGATTCTGCCGCCACCGTGCTGGCTGGTGGGAGAAAGGCCATTCATCTCTGGGAGACTAAAGTCCCACATCTGTCAATCAAGATGCTAAATTTTATTTATTTATTTATTTTATTTTATTTATTTATTTATTTATTTATTTATTTATTTATTTATTTATTTATTTATTTAGAGACTGGCCCTTGTTCTGTTACCCAGAGTGGTGTGATCATATAAGATACTAAATATTCCCTCATGGGTTGTCGTGAAGCTCAGCTGCAACCCTGGCTGGCACAGGCCATGACACCGCCAGCAATGACGTTTAGCTCCCAGCAGGTGGGTGGGCCCAGGCCATGGATACAGCATCTCCAGGAGGCTCATGTGATCCACCCGGACTCTGTTCTATGTTGCTTGCTTTTACCATGTAGGGTCCTTACTATTTATTTTCTCTCCTGTGTACAAATGAATTCCTCGAAACAGTATCAGAACCTTATGTACTCACCGGTCTCAGCAAGTATTCACAGAGAAAGCAAGAAGGATGGTACTGGATTCCTCAATAAGTGAGCCCTGAGGGTCATTGCTAGGCAGGCTGAGGGGTGGTCTCTGCAGCTCCTCCCAGCCTTTGAACAGCCAGAGCTTTGACTGATGAACAGGTGCTTTCCTGCAGAAAGCAAGAAGCGCTGTGGAATCACAGTTTTTGTTATTTTTTTTCCCTGCTGGTCGTCTGGTCTTCATGATATCATTCTTCCAGAAAGCCAACCCTTTCTTGCAAAAGTACAGGGTGTGCTCATGAAAAATACTGCTAGTGCCAAGAATCCTTTTTCCATTTCTGTGGCCCTCGGGTGTGGACATCACTGCCCTATTTTCCCTAAAGTGACAAATAGGATCATATCACATATCTAAACTGAAATGGATATTATGAGGTTTTATATGTATCCATGTAGTTTTTATCTTGTTGCAACTGTTTCCATCCCCTCATGTTTCCAGTGCCCCCGTATTGACCAGGAGCACCATCTGGGCATCTGTTGGTGTTCCTCCTGCCCCCACACTCCCCATGCTTGTTCTCCCTGTCTTCTCCATGAGCAGGAGGAGGTCACTAGGATAGAGAACATTCAGAAAAGATTCGCAGGTGGAGACTAAACTTGGATGGAAAGGATTTGGGGGGTGGACAAGAGGGGGCATTCCTTGCAGTGGGGTGCTGAGATACAGAGAAAGAAGAGGCTCAGGGTGGTGTCTTGATGAGACACTAAGACTGGCTCACAGGTTGATGAGAACAAGATCTGGAAATCGGACTACTGCCATGTCAGCTCACTTCATGAATATCATGAAGACCAGTTCACCAGCAGGAGCCAACAGGAAGGCAACTTTTTTTAAGCAAAGGGATTCTAGCTGTCTCCTGGATTACCCTGTTATATACATAAAAGGTAGGTTAACTCAGAACAGGAGAAGCAAAAGCCCCATCTAGTTAGAGAAAGCAGAGGAGAACAAAAGTAGCATTAGCTGGAGACATATGCCATTTGTTGGAGTGTCCACTGAGCTCGTGCAATACTGGTTGAAGCCACTTCTCACAGAGAAGAAGCACCACCTGGGTGAGCCTGGAAATAAAAGTGCATGGAACCGGGCTGTGGATGATGGAAATAGTAAATGGCAAAGCACAGGAGGGCTTGAGCATGGGTGTCTGGGCAGGTGAGCAAGCGTGCAGGGTGCAGAAACCACACCTGTGAGAAGGGGCTTTGCCAGAGTGAGGTGACAGAAAGATCAAGTGAGGCAGGACAGCACGTGGACCTGGAAGAGAACATAGGCAGGGGGCGAAAGAGTGTGGAAAGAAGAGGAAATGAAGCTATACAGACTTCAAGCAACAGCGTCATTGCTTTAGAACTAGGTCATTCTTGGTCTCTGAACTGCAGACAAATTCTGAAAGTGACCTACATCATTCACAGAGGCAGAAGGAGGCCGTCATTCATTCCACCAAGCGGGGAAGGCTTTCTTGATATGTGCTGGTCCCAGGCCAAGCCTGGAACAGAGTAACACACAGTCCTTGCCCTCAGGGAACTGAGAGACTAGGAGGGGAGGGAGTCATGTCCATGAATTCACAGGCCACAGTTGCTGCAAGATGGCAATGAGATGCTAGGAGAATATAGGGGGGTTTTCTAGCCAAGTCTTGGGAGGATTCAGGAAGGCTTCCTGGAAGAGGAGACATCCAAGCCAAGGCTGAAAGAGCAGGAGCCCAGCAGGTGGATGGGCCCAGGCCATGGACACAGTGTCTCCAGGAGGATCATGTGATCTACCCGGACTCTGTTCTATGTTGCTTGCTTTTACCACGTAGGGTCCCTACCATTTATTTTCTCATATGAGTGAAGCTGTCTCCTTCGCCAGTCCCCACATTATCATGTACTGCTTTCATCCAGTCCTCTACCACCTCCCTCCAACCGAGCCCCACAGCCCCTGCTGCCAAAGGGACTACTGTGGGCTTTGGGACATTGTGGACGAATCCCACATTCTTCACCCCCTTTGACGTCAGTCGCCAGGAGAAGCTTGTGGCTAACCACACGTGGTGGCTCTTTGTGCACCATACCTCCCCCGACTTTCTCTTCTGCTTATTTTTTCTATTTCTTGTTTCACCATCTGACATCTCATGTGTCTGGAAGGTCAGCTCCATGAGGTCAGCAATTGCCTACTTTTTTTTTTTCAACTGTTGTACACTCAGCACCTAGAAGAGTACATGGCATGCAGTGGGTGCTCAAAACATCATGATTGTGCTGAGTGCAAAGGCTCAGCCTGTAATCCCAGCACTTTGGGAGGCCAAGGAGGGAGTTTCACTTGAGCCCAGGAGTTCAAGACCAGCCTGGGCAACATGATGAAACCCCATCTCTACTAAAAATACAAAAAACTAGTGGGGTGTGGTAGTGCATACCTGTAGTCCCAGCTACTTGGGAGCCCGAAGTAGGCATATTACTTGAGCCTGAAAGGTCGAGCTGTAATCACACCATGCCAGCCTGGGCAACAGAGAGACCCTGTCAAAAAATACATAGTGATTGAATGAATGAGTTATACTGCTAAATTGTTTAAACAATTGCCTAAACATTGTTTATGTTCTTTTGAGACTTTGAAGACATTGACTTTCAAATCCAGTAGTTTCTAAATTTAATCATCAGAATTACTTGGAGCACTTTAAAAAATGCTCAAGTCTTCCCCCCAAAACTCTTGGAGTAGTTACTTCAGGATATGGGACTCTGAGATTTTGGTTTTGATGCAGATGATAATCCAGGCATTAGAACCGTTTTTGCAAAGGAGAGAGTAGGCCCAGAGACAGAGAATGAGTGCATTAGCTCTGCTAGGGTCTGCTGAGGAGACCCTCCCTGACGCCCAGGCCAGCGTGCTTTGGCTGCCTGGCTGGTGTCTAACAGGAGCTGGAGGGCCTGAGGTTGGAACGCTACTGTTCACATCACAGGGAAGACGTGAATGAGGTGGGGGTTGGGGTGGAGCATTGACCAGGCTTTTAAGAGAATTGTGGGTTTATGACTGGTAATGATAAAGGAAAGTAGATTTCAGGTGCAGAAAACATATCCGTTGCCATTTAAGTAAAGTTGGAATCATAGGACTGAGATAATTTAATAGACTTTTCCATTTGTCAAAGATGTATGTCTTATTTCCTGGTGATTTGTTTCCTTCTCAAATAGACTTGCTACTGCAAATGACAGTCCAAGAGCCCATTTCAGTCCCCCGAATGTTTGATTTTTCTTTTGAGCGGTAGACCTGCTGTGGTTTAAGCTGGTTGGAAAAGCTGTCGTTCACCTTGATGGATTACTGTCCCCGCAGTGAGCTCTCAGTCTCCACAAAGTTCACGACTCCCTCACCTTATGTATCTGATTTATGAAGAAATGTCGATAAATTATTTAGGAGGGCATTCTTGCTGATATCAGCAATCCTAGAGCACCTGGGAGGAAAACAGAGTGAAGATTTTGAAAGTCACAGGCAATGTCAGCCACTCTCCTGCGTGGCCCAGGGACCTCACACAATGATAAGATAAGGAGGGTTAATGGATGGTGCTGCCTTCTGAAAGGTTAATCGTGCCTTGAAATTTAGAAATTTTCATTTCAGGATGAAAACAGTAAATTAAAAATTAATAAAATTGAGATGATTTCATCAACTCAACAAATGCTTCTGATTTCAAGAAGTTTTCCTTGAATTCTTCTCCACTGCTCAAAAGATCAGTGTCCTGATAATTTTACGAAATAGCCTTTAATTATTTCACTATGGCTTTGCGTTTGACAACTGACTATTTGTGTTTTGAATTCATGTCAAACAATAATATATTTGATAGCATTTTATGATTTAGTGCCTAAATATTTATAAAACGAAGGCAACATTTTTTATTTTCAAATTGATGAGCTAGATAATGTCTTGAAGATGTACAACCTAGTACATTGATTATCCTTGCATTCTGGCAGTCCTCAAAATGTAATAGGCAAGTTTATTCTTAGGCAAAAGCCCATTTAATTAAAACTCACATGGTAACTTTCATACATAGCAATTGAATTATTCCTAAAAGGATTAAATACCTAAGCTTTGAAGTTGGTTGGGTGATTATTACAAAAGCCAGATTAATACAATTGACCTAATTTCTAGTCAGTGACATTATAAGCAGCCTTGTAAGAATAGCTATTACTACAAATATGTAGGTTTACCGTGTACAATTCTAGAGTGGTCTAATTTGCTCTTACTACCTGCCAGAATATATACATTCAAGTGAGTGTCCTCCATGACAGCTTTAAGGTAGTACAATGATGTTACCGTGGAAAGGAGTTGGTATTTTTCCTGTTTATCTATTAATTAATTGAACAAACAATTGCTTGGGCATCTACTGTATACCAGTTAGCTTATTAGGGGCTCAGGTGCAAGTAGGGGAAGGTAATAATCAACAAGGAAATATCTGTCATGTAGAGAAATAAAGGAAGGTAGGGTGGAGGGTTGAAGCAAGACAGATGCAGTATTCCACTGGGGGTCAGGGAAGGCTTTCACTGAAATGAAGGAGGTTGACCATGGGTTACCTGGGGGCAGAGTGTGCTCACGTAACACCTGCAGGCCAAAGGGAGGCTTTGAGTTTTATTCTGAGCGAGACTGGAAGGTGTTGGAGAGTTTGGGTTTTATTCTGTGAGATTGGCAGGTGCTGGGTTTTATTCTGAGAGACTGGAGGTATTGAGTGAGACTGGAAGGTGTTGGAGAGTTTCAAGCAGAAAAGCCGTAAGATCTGCAGATAAATAGATGTCTCAGTAAATTGTAAAACCATACGACATGGGTTAGAGGGAATCATGTTCAGGGTGAGACTGCCTGTATGTCACTTGAGCAAATGCTGGGCAGAGTGGGGAACCTGGACCCTTCAAATAGAAAACGCAGGGCAGAGAAGCAGTGAGGAGGAACGGGGCTTAGCTGGACCATTGCCACCATCTTCTCTGGCACTGCCCCTGTGTTTTCCGTTCAGAGAAAAGCCTTTCCTCGCATTCATGACCCCCTATCCCATATCGTCCAGTTTCCACATGGTCCTCTTCTGAGAGACCCTCCCCGACTACTCCTGCTTCTGTTGCCATACCATTTGTTGGGTCTCTTGCAGGCCCCGGGTCTCGAACACACAATTTATCATCAGATCGTACAATCGTAAGAAGGGTCCACCATTTATAACCATGTGACTTCAGCGGTTGCTTTACGTCTCTGCACCCCAATGTCCTTGTCTGCAAAACGGGGTGGATCAGCCCACCTACCCCATGGGATTAAATGAGGTGACGTCGTAAAGCTGTCAGTGCCATCCCTGGGCTGCAGCGGGCATTCTGTAAATATCACAGATCACCATCTCTGCCCGCCGCAGCATCCGTATGCCCTTGATTCATACACAGTGCCATGCGTGTGGGTGGTGCTCAGTCAGAAAATACCAAGAGCAGCCGCCGCATCTTAGAATTAGTTGTGTTTTACTCAGCACTTTTGGGGTGTCAGCATTTGGTTTTCTGTGGGTTGGCAGTTGATCAGTAATTCCCACCGATGCCCCTGTACCTCCTCCATCCCCACACTTAACAGTCTGCCTGGCTGCAGGTGCCACTTCTGGGTGCATGTCTGCTAAATTGATGTCCATGGTTTTAGACTCTTCTAATTCCCTACTTGGCATTCCTTACTATTGGTAGGCATATTTCTGAATGTGCATCTTTCCAGACTCAAATTCAGCTCCTCTTAAACCATACTCCTCTTAAAACCTATTACTCCTCAATTCGGATTACAGGGAGCACTGCCTTCCTTCGTCCATCAATTCAGATTACAGGGAGCACTGCCT